>NC_079212.1:106953090-107253090 GCF_029633865.1 Lampris incognitus | reverse complement strand
TTGTCCTCCAGCCCCCTGGACTACTGCTTTTATACTAGCAGTGGAGTGAGATGTATACTGCTGACAAAAGACAAAAATCTGTGCCTTTATCCACTTCCCACCACCGCCTCAGCGAACCAAAATTAGCTTTTTTACTTTGCCAGCAGACCCAAAATTGTTCAAAGCTCGGACAGAAAACGCTATCCTGCAGCAACTTGATGGAATGCCAACATGACCTAACTTTTTGCCCAGGAGAAATGATCAAATCCACCGTGATGAGATGGTGATCAGTGAAGCCAACTGGAGTAATGGCGCTACTAACTAGACTGGATGGTGTCTGTGTTTCACCATCACCATCACCATTTGTAATTTGTGATATTGGGCTATACAAATATACTTGACTTGACCTGATCATGTTTCAATGTGGTTTAATGGAGCAGACACGGGAACATCTAACTGGGTTTCAGATATGTTTTGTTTTTTTTGAATTCTTCTAATTTCTTATTTGACACAGGTAGGTTTGACATCAACATGTGCACCTGAGCTTCTGTGTCTTTATCAGGTAAGTCAGTCTCTGGTAAGTATGATCTGGATAATGCATCAGCGACATCCATCTTTTTACCTGGCTTGTATTGTACTTTTACCTGATACTTCATCTCATTAACAGTCTCTTTATTCTAGCTGGAGTGCTGCTCAACGGCTTTTTCATAATTGCTTGGTCAGACTGCAACCATGACCTTCTTCCATACAAACTGGTTAAAGTGTTCTACCCCAAACACAATTGCTAACATTTCTTTCTCGATCTGCACATAGCGCTGTTCAGCTTCAATCAATGTGTGTGATGCATATGCTACCGGCTTATCCTCTTGAAGACTTTGAAATGTAGAACCTATCAAGACTGGTTGCACTCACTCTGTTATTGCTCACCCTGATGTGTACTGTCTAGCAGTGGGGTGTTTCCATCTCCACGCATCTAGTAAATCTAATCGAGTAACTATTCTGCCTAAGCTACCAGATGACTGAATGTGTGGTTCCTCACTTTTCCTGTTCATGGTGAATTAAATGGTGCTGTTCCAATCCCCACCTATGAGCAGTTGCTCCTGACCATACTTCTGCAGCTCTTCCCTCAAAACACTGAGAAAGGCTAATGTGTCAGCCCTCTGAATTGGGGCATATATACATTGACCAAACAGAAAAGGCACCCTTCAGTTTCTACCCTTAAAATAAGATGCCTCCCCTTAACTAACTTCAGAGATGATACAATTCTAGGATTTGTTCCTTTAGGTAGTAACACAGCTACCCCCCCCCCCACACACACACACACACAAAAGTTGATGCCATGGCTGAGTACATATGACCCCTCCCACCGACATCCCAGTCTATCTCATTAGTTTGGTCACTATGAGTTTCCTGAAGAAAAAACACATCTATATTTTTTTCTGCTTCACAGCCTCAGCCACTAAAACCCTATGTCTGTTAAGAGATCCAACCCTGAGGCCCTGCATAAGATGGGTAGAACAGAGAAAATGTTAAGAGACAGAAACAGACCAGCATGAACCAGAAAAAAATAAGAAAGCACCATATGATGTATGATCATTATTTATTTCCCTTTTTTCCTTAGTAGTTTTCCCCTTCGCTGCCTTTCTAAAGGCTGTGATGCATTTCTTAAGTCGAAAACATTTTTTCTCATCAAACAGCTCAAAACCAACCAGTTTCTGCAGATGACCAACAGTTCTAATAAACTTCTCCCTATCATTAAAATAATATTTAACTTTTACCCACTTCCCAAAAGTTTCATCCAAAAAACATGTATGTCCTCTAGAGAATACAGATCTGTGTTGTGGTTTGATGTTTCACCAACGGATACACTATCAGACTCCGAATCGTAATCCATGTCCTCAGCCTCACCTGTTACCTGGCTACTGGGAGTCTCCTCCACACTCATTATTCCCTTCAATAGCCCTACCTCCACCCTTCACACTCTATCCCTCACCACTGAGCACACCCTCAGTCCCTGCCAAGCTGCTGGATGCAGCCACCTCTTCAGCTGCAAGTGTTTCTGCAAGCTCTGCCCCTGGCTCCGAGGCCATAGGCTGAGAGACTATTTCCTCAATTCAATTCAAGATTCAAGATTAAAAAAAGGACTGGTTGTTAAAATCCCTAGTGTTTGCAGTGCAACAGATTCAAATTCAAATGGTTATTTCCTCATCTACAACCGGTGGAGCAGGTTGTTTCTCTGACTGACTCCGTTCTCCTCTCCCTGTCTTGGAGACATTATTGGTGGACGTGATGTTAGCATCTGCGGTGTTTGCCTCCGCTTGCTGTCTATGCGGACATGCGAACCACTTATGGCTGATGTGACGCCCGCAATATGTGTGGTCACATGTAATGTATGTTGTTATGTTGTTTATTTATTTTCTTTGGTTATATCATTATTATATTAATAATATGCTTCTTATTCCACTGTGAGCCATTATGGCAATAATACTCCCTTTGCTGTAATACAGGGACTGGTAAGGTTTCAGCCTCGCCAGGAGGTGGCAGTGTGGTGCTTTTGCACCCCCCCCCCCCAAGAACTGATTTCCTTACAATGCTGAGGAACGCTGAACCAGGAAACACTGCATTGCCTAATTATTTCTTTTTATCCTGTTTAACAGGAATACGTATCTGTATACATGTTCTCAAGCCAGAGAAGTGTAACAGATTTGTGGGGGCTCGAGCCGGGATCAGTGACGTGGTTGAAGTTGTTGATCCAATGATCCTGAACCTGTGGACCAGTGGGTCACGTCATCGGAGCGAGGGAAAGCGGAAATCCAGGGCGTCTGATTGTGGCCAGAGCGAGGGACTTCTTTGAGAGCCGAGGGCGTCTGATGACTGTGCACTAGACTGTTCACAATGACGGAAAACGAGAGGAAGAAGCTGGTGTGGTCGGTAAAGAGGGGACTGTTCCGCCTGTCTGCCGAGGAGTTGTTCGAGCTTGCGTCTGACATCCCAGGAGCACCTGACCAAGACCAAGCTAAGTTAAAGTTGAACAAACATGATGAGGAGGGCTGTGTTAACTATGTCTGTTCATACATGGACAGTGAATGCTTGCTTGAGTTGGAAGACGAGGGTGTATCACAGTTACTCTTCTTAAAAGAGATGATTGACCAGAGAATTCAGGGGCGTGGTCAGAGTGCACCCCCTACAGAGGGTGGGGGCAATGTTAGAGCTGTTAATGTGTCTGATGATGCTGCTGTTGCTAATGTTGCACACACTAACCCACATGCCACAGATACACACACTGAAACTGTCATCGAATCACAGTTAAGTAAGTTAATATCTAGCTATGATGAGTTGTGCCAAAAGCTTAACCAGGGTAGTGTCTCACTCACCCCACCACACATATCAGACAATCAGCCCACTGATGATGACTGTAACCTGTTCCGCAGTCCACATGTCATGCAGTCACCTCGTTCAAGGACTGACCAACACTCCATGAACGCCAATGAAAGCATGATTGCTCTCAAAGACCTCCCCCTTCTCCAGAGAAAGGAATTCAAAATCCATGGCGGACAAATCGGGGACAATGCATCCCACATAAGCTACAGCAATGTCAGTAAACAGATTGACCAAGGCCTGAAAGAGAAGCACACTGAAGACGAAATCATCAGAGCAGTGTTTCGCATCATAAAGCCCGGCAACTTCAAAGAGATGCTCGACAGCAAAGATGAGATGACAATAGCAGAGCTAAAGAGCTTCCTACAGTCACACTTAGGAGAGAAAAGTAGCACTGAATTGTTTCAGGACTTAATGAATGCCAAACAGCATGAACATGAAACACCACAGCAGTTTCTTTATAGAATGATAGGCCTCAAACAGAAAGTGATATTCACGTCTAGGCAGACCGATGCAGATATTATGTATGAGGCACGTACAGCACAGAACGTATTCCTTCGTACCATCTATCAGGGTATGAGTGAGAAACATGATGATATTAGGTGGAAGTTAAAGTCCCTCCTCTCAGACCCTACAGTTACAGATGAGGCACTCCTAAAACAAGTTACTAAGACAACTAGTGAGGAGAGTGAGAGAAAACGACGCCTGGGCATGCGTAGCACCCGCCCCAAAGTAGCTCACGCGCAGAGTAGTGAGGTTAACACTAGTGAGGCCAACACAGAAAAGAGTAGTACAGATACTACTGCCAGAGATGAGCTAGTTCATCAGCTGACTGCTCAGGTACAGGCCCTGACTAAGGTAGTAAACTCCCTACAATCAAATGCTACAGCAGCAGCCAAGCCCTCACCAGCTGAGCCTCAGCCCCAGTGTGTATGCCAAGGTCCCAGTAGACAGGCTAGACAGGTTAGAAGAGAGAGGCCATTTGGCTGCCGTAACTGCATTGACAGTGGCCGGACTAACTGCAACCATTGCTTCACTTGTGGAGAAGAGGGACACCGGGCAGTGGGATGCCTAAAAGCAAACAAGCTGCCGGGAAACGCCCCCCGGTCACGAAAAAGGGACAACCTGTGACCGACTGTAGTATCCAGTCCCACCCAGTCACCAACAAACCATCACCAGCCGAGGTTAATCAGAACCTCTCCATCTCTTCTCATACACAAACCAATGTCAAGTCACCATTACAGCGAGTAGCCAAACTCATTGGAGAGAAATGTGTACTGAAATGCAACCTGAGTGGATATGCTGTGACTGCTCTCCTGGACTCTGGCGCACAAGTGAGCATTATAGACCACCAATGGAAACAAAGATACTTACCCCAACAGGAAGTGCGCCATCTCTGTGAGCTTCTGGGAGACAGTGAACTGGATCTCACTGCAGCGAACGGAGAGCCTATACCATATGATGGATGGGTTGAACTCACCTTTAACTTACCTGGCAACGACGATCCCAAGCTCGCCATCAGAGTACCCTTCCTGGTCAGCTGTGTGAGCCTTCTGAGACCAATACTGGGCTTCAACGTGATCCAAGAGCTCATCCTAGGACAGGAGGGTGGACTTGAAGTTGTGGCTCAACTGCTGAGAGAGGCCATGCAGATCGAAAATGACAAAGCAGAGGCAATTGTGAACTTTGTACAAACCCAGGAGCCTGCCCATGGCCAGGTGCGGGTGAGAGTTGGTCGTCATGACGTCATCGTCCACCCAGGTCAGGTTGCCCGCATCAAATGTAAAGTGCCTGCTGATTTCACCCCTCCAGTGGCTCTGTTTGAGGTCAGCCATCCCGACCTGAGACTGGAACAGCTAGATCTTGGTGATGGTCTGGTCGAGATTCACCACACCAGATGGCCCTATGTTGAGATCCCAGTATACAACCACACTCGACAGGATGTTACACTGGACAGCTTCACAGTGTTAGGCAGCATCCAGCCAGTCGAGAAGATAGTGGAAACAGACCAGACAGACAGCAACGAGATCAACAATGTCAACTCACCAGTTGCTGGCGGGGAGAACAAAGAACAAACCAAACAGCCTCAGCGATGGAACCCCCCTGTCGACGAAAGTCATCTAGACAGTGAACAACAAGCATTAGTGAAGAAAATACTCTACGAAGAGTCAAATGCATTTGCTCGTGATGACAATGACATAGGCTGTGTCCCAAGCCTTCAAATTAGCATAACCCTGAAGGATGACATTCCAGTACAGCGGTCCTACACATCAATTCCCAAGCCCCTATATAAAGAAGTCAAAGAGTATATCCAGGACTTACTGGCAAAGAAGTGGATCGTAAAATCAAAATCCCCGTACTCAGCTCCAGTGGTCTGCGTCCACAAGAAGGATGGGAGCCTGCGCCTGTGCATTGACTACAGGCTCCTGAACCAAAAGACAGTCCCAGACAGACATCCCCTGCCACGCATTCAGGATCTGATAGACACGCTTGGGGGATACAGCTGGTTTTCAGTTCTGGATCAGGGCAAAGCCTATCATCAAGGCTTTATCGCGGAGGGATCACGACACATGACAGCATTCATTACTCCATGGGGCCTGTATGAGTGGGTGCGTATCCCCTTTGGACTCTCTAATGCCCCAGCTGCATTTTAAAGGAGCATGGAGGAAATGCTCAACTCATTGAGAGATGAATGCTGCATCCCCTACCTAGACGACGTCCTCTGCTATGCTAAGACATTCGAAGACCATGTCGAGGCACTGAGACGCATCCTGAGAGCTCTCCAACACCACGGTGTAAAGCTCCGGCCAACCAAGTGCGAGCTCTTCAAGAAGGAGGTACGCTACGTGGGAAGACTGGTCTCAGCTGATGGAGTTCGGCTTGACCCTAAGGATCTGGAAGCCATCCAAGCTCTGAGAGGTAAAACCCCCCACACTGTTGGAGAAGTGCGTAAGCTACTGGGGTTCCTCAGCTACTATCGAACATATATACAAGACTTCTCCAAGATCAGCAAGCCAATGTAAGATCTCCTGCAAACAAAGAACGGGGCCACCGGGCTGCCACAACCCAGGCAGAAGAAGGGGAAAGGGGCACAGCTACCATCCAGAACCCTGATACAGTGGACTGAAGAGCACCAAAGAGCCCTAGAACAGCTCATACACATGCTGTCCAACCCACCAGTGCTGGGTTATCCAGACTTCGACCTCCCGTTTGTGTTACACACAGATGCATCAGAATAAGGACTAGGTGCTGTGCTCTATCAAAGGCAAGGAGGGAAGCTCAGAGTAATCGCCTATGGATCGAGAACACTGACGCCTGCAGAACGAAACTACAACCTCCACTCAGGCAAGCTCGAGTTTCTGGCGCTAAAGTGGGCCGTCTGTGAGAAATTTCGGGACTATCTCTTCTACACGCCCCACTTCCTGGTGTACACGGATAGCAACCCGTTAACGTATATGATGAGCACAGCCAAGCTCAACGCTGTCGGCCACCGATGGGTTGGCGCGCTTGCAGACTTCAGGTTCGAGATCAAATATCGACCAGGCAAGGTAAACATAGATGCAGACACGCTGTCCAGACTGCCATTCAACATCAACAGCTATGTGGACTTGCGCACGGAGTAACTATCCAGGGACACTATCCTGGCGACGTGGGAAGGCAGCAGAGCTGCCATGCATCGGGATGTTGCCCTGGACCTGTCGCAAAATAGCTCCACAGAGCAGCCCCCAGAAATGCTTCCAACCATAGGTCATGAAGAACTCATGAAAGCCCAGCGAGAAGATCCTGCCATCAGTCAAATCATCAAACTGAAAGAGACCAGCAACATCCTGTCTGCTGACATGAGAAGGGCAGTGAGTGGCCAGGCGAGGAAACTTCTGCACGAGTGGGAGAAACTGCACCTCAAAGATGACCTGCTATACAGGAAAACCAACCAGAGGACTCAACTTGTCCTACCTGGTCAGTACCGGCCGTTGGTCTTGAAGCACCTCCATGATGACATGGGCCATCTGGGCACTGAGAGAGTACTGGGCATAGCGAGAGACAGATTCTACTGGCCGTACATGAAGCAGGATGTAGAGGCCTATGTCACAAGAAGGTGCCCCTGCATAAAGCAGAAAAAAACAGTCTCACACATCAGAGCGCCCATGAAGAGCATTACCACCAGCTCACCTCTAGAGCTCGTCTCCATCGACTATCTTCACTTGGAATCTAGCAAGGGAGGGTTTGAGTACATCCTGGTCGTCGTAGACCATTTCACCCGGTTTGCTCAGGCCTACGCCACCAGAAACAAGTCCGGAAAGACAGCTGCGGAGAAGCTGTTTGATGACTTCATCCCACAGTTCGGCTACCCATGGAAACTACACCACAACCAAGGAAGAGAATTTGAGAATGAGCTCTTCAAAACTCTGCAACAACTGAGTGGAGTGGGTCACTCAAGGACTACCCCTTACCACCCCCAGGGAAATCCTGCTGAGAGATTCAACCGGACTCTGCTGCAAATGCTCAGGACTCTGGAGGAAAAGGAAAAGGAAAGGTGGAAAGAGCACCTACCACAACTCATCCACGCCTATAACTGTACCAGGCATGAAGCGACTGGGTTCTCGCCCTTCTATCTAATGTATGGCCGTCACCCACGTCTGCCTGTGGACATGATCTTCGGATTGGCCACTGAAGAGGAAACCACTTCTCCAAGAGGCTATGCAGAAAAGTGGGCCTCAAGAATGAAGGAAGCTTGCAGACTCGCCTCTGAGAACAGTCAACAATCAAGTGCTCGTGGAAAGAGCTACTATGACCAGCACACAAAGGGTGTTGTGCTCGAACCAGCTGACCGTGTCCTAGTGCGTAATCTGAGTGAGAGAGGAGGGCCAGGGAAGCTAAGATCCTACTGGGATTCATGTGGTGAAGGAGTGGATTGCTGATGGACCAGTCTACAAAGTGGCCTCAGAAACAGACGGGCACAGAGTACGAACACTACACCCTAACCTGCTCCACCTGGTCAATGAACTACCAGTCGACTTACCCCGACAGTCACTGACATCCACATCTGGAAGAAAGAGGAACTTACCCAGACACCTACCTGCTCCATCCAGAGAACCACAGCCCCGACATAGAACAAGGAACAACAGCCCCGACAGAGAACAAGGAACAGTCAACCAAACACAAGGAAAGAGAGTGAATGGAACCCAAGCAGTGACTCATCGGATGATGAACCAACATACTGGCTGAGAATACCAGTAAGGAGAGGACTGAAGAGTACAGTACCACAGCCTGTACGAGGGCCTCAGAGGGTCTCCCATCACACAACAACCACTGAAAGATCTGAACCAACCAGGACACACATACCTGAAAGAGAACCGAGAAGAGGTATACATGTCAATGAAAGAAGAGGAAGCATGCCTGTAACAGAGGACAGAGAAACTCGACACAGCACAAATGAGGAGGAATGGATGGAAGAGGGACACATACCTGGAAACCAAATACCTACGGAGTGTGAGCAGGAAGATGTGCTGCAGCAAGAGGATGAGCCAGTAGCCCCTCAAACAATCAATGAGCAGCATGATGATGACAGTGCTAGTCAGCCACAAGCTCGGAGATCCACTCGTGAAAGAAGGCCTACCAGGATGCTGATATACAATTAATTAGGCCAGCCCTCTTACCAAACAACCTGCAATGCAGTGGGGGCCTATGGACCACCATTGATGCCAGTCTGGGAGATGCAGACATACCCAGTGACTTACCATACAGCACTCCAGGCGCTACCATATCCCATACCTCACCTATGCAATATGCAGCACCATTTTATACAGATAATCATACACACATAGGTACACACCCACACATGCCCATTTACCCCGTTTGCTGCCGAGACACACACACATACACACACATACACACACACATGCCCTTATACTTACCTTAGTCTTACCTTTTAGTGTTCAGAAAATGTAGAGGGTTTTGAAGTTTGTAAATGTCTGGAGTCAATTTCTTTTTGTCAGGGAGCGTGTGACGCCCACAATATGGGTGGTCACATGTAATGTATGTTGTTTATTTATTTTCTTTGGTTATATCATTATTATATTAATAATATGCTTCTTATTCCACTGTGAGCCATTATGGCAATAATACTCCCTTTGCTGTAATACAGGGACTGGTAAGGTTTCAGCCTCGCCAGGAGGTGGCAGTGTGGGGCTTTTGTCCCCCCCCCCCCCCCAGGACTGACGGACCTTCGCGATTTCCTTACAATGCTGAGGAACGCTGAACCAGGAAACACTGCATTGCCTAATTATTTCTTTTTATCCTGTTTAACGGGAATACTTATCTGTATACATGTTCTCAAGCCAGAGAAGTGTAACACTGACATCGCCACACTCAAAACATCTCAACTGCCCTGAACTGGCATACTCCCTGCACAAGCCATAATCATGTTTTAACTATAAAGGACACCTCCAAACTCTGTGTTGGAGAGTCCAAAAACAGAAATGCCTGTCTCCTGAGTTACTGAACATGTTTTACCTTTGGATCTGTACATCCGAGATTGGCAGTTCTGAAAGCACTGGCAAATTTACTAAACCTCTGCAGCTCTTTTCAACAGTTTGTTGGAAATAAACGGTGGAAAACCCAACAATGTGATTCCGGTAGAGGGACCCAACAATGGGGAAACAGCAGTATAGCTATCCGTGATAACTACACCACTCTCAATCATCTCACTGACATGACGCTCCTCCTTCAAAAATATCACCACAGCCTTGTTCATCCTGGAAGCAAACAGTACATTGCCGTGACCAACTTGCTCTCCTCTGGCCAACAAAACTTCCTCCACCAACACGCTGGGCACCATTCCTCCTGAAAACAACCCAAGAAAACCACTGAACACTCGGTAAAAAGTAATAAAGTTTACCTGATCATGCACACAAAACAGATACGGAGGAAAAACCAAAAAAAAATAGAGAGAGAGAGAGAGAGAGAGAGAGAGAGAGAGAGAGAGAGAGAGAGAGAGAGAGAGAGAGAGAGAGAGAGAGAGAGAGAGAGAGAGAGAGAGAGAGAGAGAGTGAGAGTAGATAAAGTACTGGTGTGATCTGGCAACCTGACTGAACAGGAAAACAAACAACTGAGAAAGATAATAAAAACAGCTTCAAAAATCAAAGGAACAGCACTGTCACGTACAGCTTCATGACATGTACACCACTCGTTGCAGAAGGAAAGCCCTAAGTATCACGGAGGACACCGGCCACCGAGCACATGGTCTGGTCTCCCTCCTTCCCTCAGGACAATGCTTACAGAGCAGCAAAGCTCAGAACAGCCTTCTCAAAGACAGTTTTTTAGCCCCTGGCAGTCAGAATAATGAACAGTAGGCTCCTTACATAGCTTCAGTGATTCATTATTTTGTGGGATTTCCAATTTCTTATTTATTGTTATTGTTTCTTATTTCCTTATATATAGTTTTAAGGGCTGAGAGCCAGGGTATATGAATTCCATTGCATTTGAAGGTATATGGTACTTTTTATACATATAAGACAATAAAGTGGAACTTGATCTTTGAACTTAAACTTGAACTTGAACTTGAAGTAGATGCAAGGGCAAAGATGAGAAAGAAGAAAAGTTGAGATGAGTGTGTAAACAACGCTTAAATTAGAAATCAATCTATTCGGACCATTATTGATTTGTTTGCTCAAGTCAACAAATGGCATTTTTAATTAGAAGTGATGCAAACACACACAAACACAGGGTCAGAGGTGACTTAAGACAACCTTAAGACAGTCTTGAAGTAGGATAAAACCTGCTGCAAAATATTCATAGGGAATTGTACAATATGGGATACAATTATGAATATTTACCTTTCCTAAATGTAGAGAACATGGAGGACACATAAGTTAAGTTAAATTCCAAGAAATCTGTTGACATTTGACGCTGTTGACCATTTGTCAAGTTGTCAGACCTGAACCTAGTACAGCATGCAAATTTTGATGAAGTATATTTGGTGTCCTGGGAAAATTACTTTCTTTCATCTATCTATATAATTCTATTTGTATGTCTTTCTGCCCGTCTGTCTAACTATCTATACAAATCTATCTGATGTTACCTATCTACATGTACATTGTATTTTCCATTTCTAAAATCTCCCATGTTAATTTCACAATTGCACCTTGACAAATGAACAGAAATGTGGTAAATATGAAAAATGTGTAAGCATTTCCTTAAAATCCTAAACTTTTCCTAAAAATTTGAAAAGTGAAAATTTGGCAGCAATGTGAGTCCTTTGCATTTTGTAAATGGTTTTATAACAGGTGAACTAAATTCACCTCTCACTGCACCCCATGCATGTCAAAAAGATCCAACCAGGGTGTCCGGGTGGCGTAGCGGTCTATTCCATTGCCTACCAAATCAGGGATAGGCGGTTTGAATTTACCTCCAGCTTCCTTCGGTCTTACCTCCAGCTTGGTCAGGCGTCCCTACAGGCATAATTGGCCGTGTCCGCGGGTGGGAAGCCGGATGTGGGTATATGTCCTGGTCGCTGCACTAGCGCCTCCTCTGGTCGGTCGGGACGCCTGTTCGGGGGGGGGGGGCTGGGGGGAATAGCGTGATCCTCCCACACGCTACGTCCCCCTGGCGAAACTCCTCACTGTCAGGTGAAAAGAAGCAGCTGGTGACTCCACATGTATTGGAGGAGGCATGTGGTAGTCTGCAGCCCTCCCTGGATCGGAAGAGGGGGTGAATCAGAGACCGGGATGGCTCAGAAGAGTGGTGTAATTAGCCAAGTACAGTTGGGGGGTGGGGGGAAGGGGGAAACACTTTTTTTTAAAATCCAGCCACAAGGCTTTTTCAGAACAGAGACAATGCGTCTCATGCAATAACTATCTGTAAGCACAGACCTTTTCATACAGTTGAAACTTGTTTTTCACTGATTACTTATCAGTCTCACTTTAATTTTGATACCTCTTTGTGAGAAACAATCAAGTGAGACCATCAGCGAGAAGATTAGATATTGTACAGGTGCATATAAAAAAATTAGAATATTGTGGAAAGGTTCATTATTTTCCGTGATTAATTCAAAAAGTTAAATGTTCATATATTCTAGATTCATTACACATAAAGTTAAATATGTCAAGCCTTTTTTGTTTTAATCTTGATGATTACTGCTTACAGCTCATGAAAATCAAAAATCCAGTATCTCAAAATATTAGAATATTACATAAGACCAATAAAAAAAAGGATTTATAATACGGAAATGTCAACCTTTTGCATGAATTACTGCATCAATGCAGCGTGGCATGGAGGCAATAAGCCTGTGGCACTGCTGAGGTGTTATGGAAGCCCAGGTTGCTTTGATAGTGGCCTTCAGCTCGTCTGCATTGTTGGGTCTGGTGTCTCTCATCTTCCTCTTGACAATACCCCATAAGCTACAGAAGGTCATTGCTGAAAGGGCTGGCTGTTCACAGAGTGTGGTATCCAAGCATATCCATGGAAAGTTGACTGGAAGGGGAAAATGTGGTGGGAAAAGATGCACAAGCAAAAGGGATGACGGCAGCCTTGAGAGGATTATCAAGCAAGGCCGATTCAAGAACTTGGGATGTGCTTGATTGGCCAGCTGACTCTCCTGACCTGAACTATGGGGTATTGTCAAGAGGAAGATGAGAGACACCAGACCCAACAATGCAGACTAGCTGAAGGCTGCTATCAAAGCAACCTGGGCTTCCATAACACCTCAGCAGTGCCACAGGCTGATTGCCTCCATGCCACGCCGCACTGATGCAGTAATTCGTGCAAAAGGAACCCCGACCAAGTATTGAGTGCACAAATAAACATACTTTTCAGAAGGTCGACATTTCTGTATTATAAATAATTTTGTGATTGGTCTTATGTAATATTTTAATATTTTGAGATACTGGATTTTTGATTTTCATGAGCTATAAGCCATAATCATCAATATTAAATCAAAAAAAGGCTTGACATATTTCACTTTATGTGTAATGAATCTAGAATATATGAAAGTTTCACTTTTTGAATTAAATTATAGAAAATAATGAACTTTTCCACAATATTCTAATTTTTTGAGATGCACCTGTATATATAATGATGCCTAGTGCTTGTCTCTGGGTCAAACTCCCTGCAAAATCTGACTAGGCAATTTACAGCACACGAGACAGGACACATAGCAACAATTAGAGATACATTGCCTCCCTCATTGCTGTATATCTTCCCTATAGCTTCCCTTGTTCAGTGGAACAATATGGTTTGGGTGTAGCTGAAGTTGTTGGTCCCAGCTGCATTAAGTCTGTGGTTAGAATGAACAGCGCTGTGGTGATTTTTCTGGATGAGGTTGACAAAGTGCAGAAGGTGGTTGCAAACAGAATTGTTGTGAATGAATCGTTTGTGTCAGTAACGCCGCTTGCCACTCTGGCAAAAAAAGATAATGTCGTCTAACATGCCCCCATTTATTCCCCCGTTTATTAGGGATGAGATTCTGGTTAGAGAATTGTCAAGGTATGGGAAAATTGTTTCCACGATGAAAAAAGTAGTGTCAGGGTATAAATCGCCCCAGCTGCAGCATGTTGTTTCTCATAGACGATTTGTTTATATGATTCTTAATAACAGGAGCGAGGAACTGAATCTGGCATTCAAATTAAAAATTGATGATTTTGATTACATTCTGTTTGCAACATCAGAGACCGCAAAATGTTTTGGTTGTGGTAAGGGGGGACATCTGATCAGGGCTTGTCCAGAAAAACCACCTGGTTCTTCTGAGCCAGCCGAGGAGGCAGCATTAGGAGAACAGAACCAAACTAGAAAAAAAAAGAAAGATGAAACAGGCTCAAACAGCAAGGCTGGGGTTGTGAATGACCAGAAAAGTCAAGCCAGTGCCAGTGATGAAAAGAGTAAAACAAATAAGAGTGATACAAATCAGGGGAATACAAGCGGAATTCACTAAAACAGTCAGGAATGTAAGGGGGTGAATCAGGAAGAACATGAGATTAACAATGGCAGAACTGTGGCAAGGGGTCTCTTGGTTGACAATGAAGAGGCTGACATGGAGTGTGGAGAGGCTAGTCTCAGAGTACCACGGCGTAAGAGAAAATGCAAAAGTACTCAAAGTGGTTCACAGGCAAAGAAAGTGACCGTTAGCAAAGAAAAAGAGAAACAGCCAGCCAAACAGAAAACAGCTGAGTCTGAGTCCAGTATGGAAGATGATTGTCGACTGATAGTGACAGTGATATAAAATCTGCTGCAAAGAAACATAGAAGCCGCAGGGAAACATAGGCTTATGGAGTCGAAGAAATAAAACAGTTCCTACAGAAAACAAAAAAACATGAAGGGTGTGAGAGTGAAAGAGTACTTCTCAGATAAAGAAATATTTCTGGATTCAGCCAGCTCTCATATGAGGAGTAAAGGAAAAGGAGACTTTACTAATCAGGAGCTGTACAGACTGAAGAAGATTGTACAGGCACTCAACAATGATGATGATGATGATGGTGATGAATCCGATTAGGGAGTTTTGTATCAACACTACTTTAATGTTGCTGATTTTAGACTCATATTTTTTCTTCCTCATGAGTAATTTTAAAGTTGGTACTAAATCTAAATGGGGCAAGAGATGTCATTAAAAGCTGTTTTGTATGAGCTGAAAAAAGTTAAAAGGTATTGCTGTCATGTTGGTACAAGAAACACACAGTGACAGTGTAAATGAATCTGAATGGAGGGCAAAATGGGATGGAGAAGTTGTTTAGTCATAAGACCTCAACAAGTGGGGGAGTGGCCATTCTCTGAGGTTCTTACCTACTTCTTTTTCTTTTTTTTGAAAACTTTATTTTTCAATTTTCAAATTTTTTTTTAAACAGGTATACAAGACACATGAAAAACAACAACAACAACAACAACAACAAAAAAGAAACGTGTAGGAATCCCCCTCCCCCCAAGGCTCAAAGAAAAAAAAAAGAAAAGGAAAAAAAGGACTATGCAGGGATTTCTTGTTCCAATTCCACATAATAACCATGTTTTTGAAGACGATATAAAGTTGTACACATATCTATAAGTATTGCCGTTACAACCAGGTCAATAAAAAGTACATTCAATAAAAGGGAAAACCTTCAATAAAGTCTATGAAAGGACTCCAGGTCAAAGTGAAGTTTTTGCGGGTTTTACATATTTTATATCGGAGCTTTTCTAAAGGTGGAAAGGACAGCACCTCCCTTAACCACCGCAAAAATGATGGAGCTTTATTCGACTTCCAGTTAAATAGGATAAGTCTGCGTGCTAGTAATGAGGCAAATGCTAGAGCATTTGCCTGCAAAGTTGTGACCTTACAGTTAGGGGGTGGTATGCCAAAGATGGCTGTGTGAAAATCAGGGGTTATGGTCAGTTTACAGATATGTGAGAATACATTAAATATCTGTCCCCAATAACTGTTGAGGGAGGGGCATGCCCAGAACATGTGTCCCACAAAGGCTGGACTATGGCTGCACCCCGGACACCCAGGGTCTGTGGTGGGAAAGATTCTGGCAAGCTTGTTCCCCGAGTAGTGAAGACGGTGAAGCACCTTAAATTGAATTCAACCATGTCGTATACACAATGTATGTATATGAGTTAAGCTGTCCCACCATGCCTCCTCAGAAAGCTCTACACCCAAATCTCTCTCCCATGCAGTTTTTGTTTTGTCCCAGGATATCTGTTTCAATCCCTGTATCAGTGTGTAAATTATAGAGACCCGTTTTTTCCCAAAGGGATCCATCTCTAGAATAACATCTAATTGGCTCCTGGGTGGCAGATACAGAAATGAGGGAAACACTGTCTTGGCAAAACTACGGATTTGAAGGTATCTAAAAAAATGGGATCTGGGTATGTTATGGTCTTTGGTAAGTGTTTCAAATGAGGTGAATGTTCTGTCTTTAAATAGATCACAGAAAAACACCAATCCATTTATATGCCAATGTTGAAATGCATTATCTAACACAGATGACGAGAAGAATTGATTATATTTATGTGCTATTGGAAAAAGACTGCTAGCATGCTTTAATCCAAAATGCCTCCTAAACTGTAGTCATATCCTAAGTGAAGCTTTAACCACCGGGTTTGTTATTTGTATGTTACGATTATGTGGTAGTAGAGAGGTGAATATCGGTAAAGGATTGGATAAGAGTTCCATGTGAACCCAATCTGTACCCTGTTGATTCTTATAAGTAAATGCCCAATGTAAAACTTTTACAATGTCTGCAGCCCAGTAGTAACAAATAAAGTTAGGCAAGCCTAATCCCCGTCTCCTTAGGGACACCAAGTATATTTTCTTCATCCTGGGGTTTGAATTGCTCTAGATGAATGATGAAATTAATCTATCTAATTGTTGAAAAGTTGTCTTAGGTATGAATATGGGAATCATTTGAAAAAGATAGAGAAATCTGGGTAAGACTGTCATTTTAACTATATTAATGTGGCCCGCTAATGAAATTGGTAACGTTGACCACTTTTTAAATTCTTGTTTTGTTCATTCTATTAGTGTTTTAAAGTTATGGTTATATAGCCTCCTCATTGTATGGGTGACTTTGATTCCTAAATATGTAAATACATTAGTTCAAGTTTAAATGGAAAGCTCGAGTAGTCTCTAACAGTGTGGTTAATCCGAAAAAGCACAATCTTTGAATAGTTTATCATAACCTGACAGGCAACGAAAGTTATCCAGGGTAAGTAATAGTCTTGGTATGAATTCTATTGGGTTGGATATATATAACAACAGGTCATCTGCATAAAGAGATACCTTATGCAATTTACTGCCACATGAGATACCTTTAATGTCATCCTCTGCCTAAGAGCTATAGTGAGTGGTTCAATTGCCAAATTGAACAGGTAAAGAGAGAGGCTGCAACCCATGTCTGCAGCTCCTACGGAGCGAAAAATAATCGGAAATAAAATTATTAGTCCGCGCTGCGGCTGTCGGTTAGCAATATAATATTTTCACCCATGCTAGGAATGATGAACCAAAGCCAAACCTTTCTAGAACAGCGAATAGATATTGCCATTCGATGCAGTCAAATGCCTTCTCAGCATCTAAAGAAATCACTACTTCAGTCTGTTCTACGGAATGTGGTGTGTACAGTACATTAAATAGGCGGTGCATGTTATAGAATGACTGCTTGCCTGGTATAAAACCAGTTTGATCAGGGTTAAAAACCGTTGGGACTACAATTTCAATACAGGTGGCAAAGATTTTTGTAAGGATTTTGTAGTCGCAATTCAACAAGCTTACAGGGCGGTAGGAGCCACCCAGTAGGGGATCTTTGTCTTTTTTAAGTAACACTGATATGATTGCCTGCATCATAGTTTGGGATAATTCCTGTTGGTTAAAAATTTCCTGATACAACAGGTTAAGTATCAGTGCCAGCTTGGTAGCAAATACATTATACATTTCAATTGTGAAACCACCCGGACCCGGTGCTTTGTTGCTCTACATGGATTTAATTGCCTGTATCACTTCCTCTGTTGATATCTCTCTGTCTATCTGTGCTCTGTCCTCAAGGGCAATTTTTGGTATGGTCAGACCGTCTAAAAAAGTGAAAATATGCAACAAGTCGCTGGGCAGTTTTGAACTATAAAGGGTAATATACAATTGTTTAAACTGGTTATTGATGGTGTCAGGGTTGGTAGTCTTTACCCCAGCTAATGTGCAAATTTAAGGAACCGTGTTAGCGGCTGTGGACTGTCTAACTTGATGGGCTAATAGTTTTCCAGCTTTCTCTCCATGCTCATAAAATGTCTGTTTTGATTTAAAGAATAATTGTTCTGTTTGTTTAATGGAGAGATTGTCGAATTCTGTTTTTAATAATATTTTTTTCTGATAAAGTTCAGGTGTTTGGGAATCAGCATATGAACGGTCCGCTTCCGCTATTCCATGGGAGAGTTCTGTTAGAAGTTGTTTATGTTTCTTTCTCTCATTTGCTGTGTATGAGATTATTTGGCCTCTAAGGTAGGCTTTGAGAGCCTCCCAGACAATAGTTAGTGGCATATCCAGAGCGTTGTTTAATTCCATAAAGATATCTATCTGCTGGGAAAGAACATTTTTAAAGGAGTCCCTGGACAGTAATAGAGGATCAAATCGCCAGGTTTGATCCTCTATTACTTGGGGTTTAGGGCAGTCTATGAAGCCTATAACTAGATGTACAGGACTATGATCCGAAATAACAATACTATTATATTGGCTGCCCCTAACCATAGGAAGGACCCTACTATGCAGGAGAAAAAAAATCAATCCTTGAGTAAGAATGGTGCACCGGGGAAAAAAAGGAGTATTGTTTAGTAGTTGGGTTGTTTCTTCTCCAGGGATCAAAAAGAGAGTAGGATTCCATAAATGAATGGATAACAGCACCTGCCTTCAAAATTTTACTATTAGGTCTTGGGTTTGATCTGTCCAAATATGGATGTAATACACAATTAAAAACTCCCCCCAAATATTAATTGGCAATTATTTAAGTCTGGGAGGGCTGCTATAAAACTAGAGAAAAAAAGTGGCTCATCCCAGTTTGGTCCATATACATTTGCTAGTGCCACATGTGTACGATACAGGTTACTCGTCACTATCACATACACTCACCGGCCACTTTATTAGGCACACCTGTCCAACTGCTCGTTAACGCAAATTTCTAATCAGCCAATCACATGGCAGCAACTCAATGCATTTAGGCATGTAGACATGGTCAAGACGATCTGCTGCAGTTCAAACCGAGCATCAGAATGGGGAAGAAAGGTGATTTAAGTGACTTTGAACGTGGCATGGTTGTTGGTGCCAGACGGGCTGGTCTGAGTATTTCCGAAACTGCTGATCTACTGGGATTTTCACGCACAACCATCTCTAGGGTTTACAGAGAATGGTCCGAAAATGAGAAAATATCCAGTGAGCAGCAGTTCTGTGGGCGAAAATGCCTTGTTGATGCCAGAGGTCAGAGGAGAATGGCCAGACTGGTTCGAGCTGATAGAAAGGCAACAGTAACTCAAATAACCACTCATTACAACCGAGGTATGCAGAAGAGCATCTCTGAACGCACAACACGTCGAACCTTGAGACAGATGGGCTACAGCAGCAGAAGACCACACCGGGTGCCACTCCTGTCAGCTAAGAACAGGAAACTGAGGCTACAATTCGCACAGGCTCACCAAAATTGGACAATAGAAGATTGGAAAAACGTTGCCTGGTCTGATGAGTCTCGATTTCTGCTGCGACATTCGGATGGTAGGGTCAGAATTTGGCGTCAACAACATGAAAGTATGGATCCATCCTGCCTTGTATCAACGGTTCAGGCTGGTGGTGGTGGTGTAATGGTGTGGGGGATATTTTCTTGGCACACTTTGGGCCCCTTAGTACCAATTGAGCATCGTGTCAACGCCACAGCCTACCTGAGTATTGTTGCTGACCATGTCCATCCCTTTATGACCACAGTGTTCCCATCTTCTGATGGCTACTTCCTGCAGGATAACGCGCCATGTCATAAAGCTCGAATCATCTCAGACTGGTTTCTTGAACATGACAATGAGTTCACTGTACTCAAATGGCCTCCACAGTCACCAGATCTCAATCCAATAGAGCACCTTTGGGATGTGGTGGACCGGGAGATTCGCATCATGGATGTGCAGCCGACAAATCTGCAGCAACTGCGTGATGCTATCATGTCAATATGGACCAAACTCTCTGAGGAATGTTTCCAGTACCTTGTTGAATCTATGCCATGAAGGATTAAGGCAGTTCTGAAGGCAAAAGGGGGTCCAACCCGGTACTAGCAAGGTGTACCTAATAAAGTGACCAGTGAGTGTACCTTCCCCTGGGGTCAGAAATAGTCAGCAGTGGAACGAATGGGATACCCTTCCTGTTCAAGATGGCCGTGCCCTGCGTTCTATTCTCATTCCT
Source organism: Lampris incognitus (assembly GCF_029633865.1). Classification (NCBI taxonomy): domain Eukaryota; kingdom Metazoa; phylum Chordata; class Actinopteri; order Lampriformes; family Lampridae; genus Lampris; species Lampris incognitus. Next base: position 107,232,851 of record NC_079212.1, on the reverse strand, counting down.
GGGACAGAAAATGTGTCCTGTCCAAGCTTTCTTTAGTTTTGTGTGTTCACTTGACCGAAGATGAGTTTCCTGTAAGAACATGACATCAGCTCTCAAAGATTTTAAACGTGCAAAAACCCTACTACGCTTTACTGGATTGTGAATTCCCTTTATATTCTAGCTCAAAAAAACAAAGATAACCTGTATTTTGAGCATCAGACATTTTTTTCTAAAAATGAAAAGAGAAAAAAAAATAAAAAGTCCCTGCCTACTAACTACAAAACAAAAACAGAGCCTTGAGAACCCAGGCTGATCTACTAATTCCATAGAAATTGCATCCCCCATTTCTAGTATAACATGGCAAATAACCATATAAAAACCCTCTAGCAAGCCCAAAACAGGGCGAATAGTGGTCTTGTTAAGATTATATTAATTCAAAGAGTATTTATATACTTAAGAACTATATATCAACACCCATACTAAATAAAATAAGGAACCTACTTCTTCTTACCTACTTCTTTCGAGATAGAACAAGTGGTAGAGAGCAGTTCATGGTGGTTAAAGCCAAGTTTGAGTGTTATACTGTGATTTTTGTCAGTGTTTATGTTCCTAATATAGGGCATGAGAGATTTATGTTATTAGAAACTTTAAATAACAGTCTAAATAATTGTAACTATGATGATTATTTATACTTGGGAGGAAATTTTAATTGTACCCAAAATGATAGTTTAGACAGGAATCATATTGAGCCTCATTATCCTTATTATGTAAAGTGAATTAATTTAAACACATGACTTTGTAGATATATGGAGAAGATTTCATGGCAATAACAGACAATATATACATGGGCTCATACTAGGGATCATGTCATGTCTTTGGCTAGGTTAGATAGATTTTACTGTTTTAAATATCAGTTCAATGTTTTGAAAAAGTGTAAGATCGTACCTGTAAGTTTCACTGATCATTCTCTGGTTATTTGTGAAGGTTTGATTTTAAATATAAAACCAAAGAGTGTGCACTGGCATTTTAATAGTGCTTTAACTTGTGGTATTAATTTTGATGTTTTTAGAGTCTTTTGGGATAATTTTAGAACAAGAAAACAATACTTCACATCATTGGGACAGTGATGGGAGTATGGTAAAGTAGAGATAAAGCAGCTCTGTCAACAATACACTCCCAATGTTACTAGGGACATTACCCTGTCTATGAGTGATCTGGAGACAGAAATAGTGGAACTTCAAATATTAGTAGAATCCACAGGAAATCGAGGACATATTGAGATCCTCAAAGAGAAAAAAAAACTATTCTTGCAGACGTACTGGGCACTAGGGCTCAAGGCACTTTAGTCTGATCAAGATTTCTAAGTGTGAGTCAGATGGATGTGTCATCTAAATTCTTCTTTGGTCTTAAGAGGAATGGTCAGAGCAGGTTTATTCACACGCTTCGCTCTGACACAGAGAGAGAGTTAAGAGAGCTGAAAGAAATACGACGGCAAGCAGTGGAGTTTTATTCAAAGCTGTACAGCAGTGAGTGTGAGAAGAATGAGGAGATGCTTGCCTCTTTTGCTGAGGGCTTGCCAAAGATTCCCAAAGAAGACAGTGTTCATCTGGAAGAACCGTTGGTGCTGTCAGAACTGCATGCAGCTTTGCAGGGCATGGATGGAGGCAAAGTGTGTTACGGGACACTCAGGAAGGACTCAGGCGCAGACACAAAACTTGCTTCCAACTGACTTCGGAGTTTATTACACGGGGCCAGCTAAGGCGAAAACACACAGTGGAGGGAATTAGGCTGGGCTTCCTTGGGCTGGGGAAACAGGACCGGGGGCAGAGACTGTGGGTGGTGGAGAGAGCCGGGCAGAGCAGCGATCTGGAGCAGGTGAAAATCTGGAGAACAGGGACCGGAGGCAGAGCAGGATGACTGCAGCGAAAAGGAGGATGTTAGTCAAACAGCGGGTTCAAAAATACTGACAAAAACAGACTTTGTGAGCAAGGGCTGGATGCAGTACACTGACAGATCAGAGGCTACGATCTGGAAGGTCGGAAGTGGCAGTGCTGGTCTTTTATAGCAGGTTGGTTTGATTAAGGAATGGGTTGCAGCTGGTGAGGCTCTGCTCACCTGTCTCCACTCACACACAAACACAGAGAGACTGACACTCGGGGAGTGGCTCAGGTTAAGCAGCCTTTGAGGTGGAGGCTGTGGAAGGAGGGACAGATGTAACAAAGTGCCTGGCTTTGATGGTCTTCCAGTGGAATTTTATAATACTTTCTGGGATTAAATTGGAGAAGACTTGTTGTCTGTGTTGAATGAAGGTTTTAAGAAAATGTTGTTGCCTTTAAGCTGCAGAAGAGCAGTAATAACTTTACTGCCAAAGAAAAGAGACTTTCATAACATTAGAACTGGTGTCCAGTTTTGTTCCTGTGCTCTGATTACAAGCTCCTGTCCAAAGCTCTGGCCACTAGACTGAAAGAAGTGATGTATCAAGTCGTTCATCAGGATGAGACGTATTGTGTGCCTGGTAGGTCTATCTCAGACAATGTGTTTTTTAATTCGAGATATTTTGGAAGTGTCTGTTTCATTGGGTTTTGATATGAGTCTCATTTCATTGGACCAACAGAAGGCATTTGACCGGGTTGAACACCTCTACCTCTGGAAGACTATGGAGTGTTTTGGCTTCAGCCCAGGTTTTATTGCCATATTCAATGTTTTGTACCAGAATATTGAGTGTACTGAAGATCAATGGAGTTTTGAGTGCCCCTTTTAAAGTAAACAGAAGCATTTGTCAGGGCTGCCCTCTCTCAGGAATGTTATATGCCATTTCTATTGAACCATTGCTGTACAAAATTAGGAATTGTATTGACTGATTGTCTTTACCAAACTGGTTTTGTCAGCTTATGCAGATGATGTAGTAGTCCTTGTTAAAAAAAAATCAAGCAGATGATGCCAATCTACATAAGGTTGTTAATGAATTTGGTATGATTTCAGCTGCAAAGGTTAATTGGGAAAAATGTGAAGCATTAGCAGCTGGAAATTGGAGTGGTTTTCTATGCCTGCCAGGGAATTTGTCATGGAAAAGAGATGGGTTTAAATATCCGGGAGTCTTCCTTGGTAATGAGTTAATGGTAAAAAAACAAAAAAATGGGAGGGTGTACTAGAAAAAATTGAGGGGAGACTGAAAAAAATGAGATGAACATTGCCTCAGATGTCCTTTAGAGGCAGGGTGATGATAGCCAACAACTTGGTAGCCTCTGCAGTGTGGCATAGGTTGGCTTGCATGGAACCACCTGCTGGTTTTATACAGAAACTACAAGCATTCTTAATAGATTTTTTTGTTTGGGACAGACTACAATGGGTACCCCAAAGTGTGATTTTCTTGCTCAAAGAAGAAGGATGTCAGGGTCTGGTGCACTTGGCAAGTAGAATGGCTGCTTTCAGGTTATAATATTTGTGCAAAAATATCTTAAAAGGTCTGTTGATATTGTGTGAAAAGGAGTAGCAAGGGTTATTCTGAGGAGAACTAATGGTTTGGGTCTTGATACAGGTTTGTTTCTGATGGATTCTAAATGTTTAGTTTTGTCTGAACTACCTGTTTTCTATCAAGGAGTCTTCAAAGCATGGAATCCATTTAAATGAAAAAGAAAGGATCCTACTCTTGCTCTACTGGTTATTAAAGGAACCTCTCATTAATGGAGCCAGGTTGGACATAAAGGACAGTTCAACACTATGCCTCACTCTGTGCAACACTGGGACCGTAACATTAAAAGATACAGTGGATGTAGCCGAACCTGGTCTGATGGACACAAAGGCTTTGATACTAACTCGTTGGGCTGAGAGACTGACTGATGCTGAATGGGAACTGTTGCAGGACTACTGTGTAAAGGTGGAAACTCCTGATCAGGATGATCTTTTTTCAGATTTGGAACTTTTCTCCTAGAATGAGTGATTGCACTGGACATTTTTAGAATGTTAAAATATTGAGAATCTGGATTTATATTTAATAAAAGGCAAATAAGTTTGCAAGTATTGTGTCAAAGTGTTATACAAATGCAAATTAAATGGGAAGACGGACACAGTGTGGAGGCAAAAATTAACTGTTAATGATAAACCTGTATGGAGAGTATTGTATAAACCACCCTTGAAAAAAAAAGAACAGCTGACATCCACAGTGGAGAATCCTACACGGGGCTACTGCTGTAACTGCTTTTCTATCTGTGATTAGTCCTGCAGTGTCTAATACATGTCTGTTTTGTGGAATGATGGAAACAATTTTTTCACTGTTTTATGGAATGCAACAGACTTAAAGATTTGTTTGATGTATTGGGGATTTTGTTCCACTGTTTTGATAAAAGGTGGTCGAAAACAGCATTTATTTTCGGGCCAGGTTACAGAAGAGTGAAGATGACAAAGTGGACACTTCTAAACTTCATAAAAGGAGAAGCAAACATGTCCATATACATCAGCAGAAGGACTAAACCAGAAGGAAAGGTAGGACAGGATATGATCCCTTTGTTTGTTTCTTTGGTGAGATCCAAAGTCTGGGTTGATTTCACGTTTTATAAAGCAATGAAGAATTTGGATGCTTTCATTCAACAGTGGTGCTAAAATGATGTGATTTGTTCTGTGGTGGATGATGAGTTGGTTTTCAATAATGTTTTTCGATGAAATTTGTGAAATCATATGGTGGATGGATAGTGGCGTATACATTGTTTTGTAAATTGTCTCTGAATAATCATGGAAGTCAATTGATTTTTTTATGATCACTGTGATATATTTTAAATAAAATGGCATTTTAAAATTCAGTTCTCTCTCGTTCTCTCTATCTCCCAATGTTTGTCCTTTCTACAGGGCAATAGAAACAATTTTCATCCTTTTACAGAGTGGATGATTTGAAAACCTGTTTGTTGTTGTAAATACTTTGTTTGAACTACTCAATGAGACATTTTCTGAAACTTTTTCGTTTTATGAGCTGGTTTACAATAAGATAAATAAGTTTGAATATCAGCTGTTGGACTGGAATGTAAACTAAATAAATGTGCTTTTGAAAATGTTTCTCTCTCTCTCCATTTGTCTCTCTTTGCCTTTCTCTCTCTCTTTTTCTATCCCTTTGTCATTTCTGCAGGGGGGGGTTTTTCCCCTGGGGGGGGGGGGTCATGGCTCTTGTTGTACACCGCAAATGGGTTGGCTTAAGTTCATGACAAACAGTCAATGTTGTGAAGCAAGGAAAAAAACTAAAGAAGGTGGAAAAAATCTAAGTAGAGGAATTTGAGTGCATGACTTTGACAAATTTTATTTGAATACCATTTGCACAATAAATGCTTCTTCCAATGAATGATACTGTTAGCTGGAACTGTTTTAACTAGATTACCAATTGACAGGGAGAATTTGTCAAAATACAATGAAATGTTTTTAACTTTATACCACAGCATGTAGAAAGTCCAGCTAGCATTTTTGTGAGGTTTATCATTATATATGTAACACATACCTGACACGAGAAGGCACTGCCCTCAAAGGCCTCTAACAGACTTATTGGGTATCCCAAATACATCCAGAAAATGTTGTGACTTCGTGTAGAAGATTTGCTATTCACGGTACTATGATGCTGTGAGTTATGACATATTACATTTCTGTATCTGCTGTATCACTTATTAGATGATTCCTGAACCTGTCAATGCTGCTTCCATTGTTGTCACACAATATCTATTGTTTGAATATTGTGTTTCAACTCACTGTAATCACGTTACTTCTGTATACTAAAAGCATAATGATGGGGTAGCAAAGCAGTCTATTCTGTTGCCTACCAACACAGGGATCACCTGTTCGAATCCCTGTGTTACCTCCGACTTGGTCGGGCGTCCCTACAGACACATTTGGCCATGTCTGTGGGTGGGAAGCTGGACGTGGGTATGTGTCCTGGCCATTGCACTGGCACCTCCTCTGGTCGGTCGGGGCGCCTGTTCGGCGGGGGAGGGAGAACTGGGGGGAAAAGTGTGATCCTCCCACATACTACATCCCCTTGGTGAAACTCCTCACTGACTGGTGAAAAGAAGCGCCTGGTGACTCCACATGTATCGGAGGAGGCATGTGGTAGTCTGCAGCCCTCCCCGGATTGGTAGAGGGGGTGGAGCAGCAACTGGGATGGTTCGGAAGAGTGGGGTAGTTGGCCGAATACAATTGGGGAGATAAAAGGGGTTAAAAAAAATCATCATCATGTCGGATTTTTACAAAAAACTGCACACACATAGGTTTGTCTGTATCTCTTATACCAATTCAGTTCCCTTGAAGAACCGAACAGTTTTGGATGTTGCAAAATTACTTCAGTTTTTTTAGGTTTAACTGCCACTTTCTCTCAAGTCCTAAATCTGTTGACCCAAAAGGTTAACAACTGGGCTTAATTTGTGCCGGATCCTGCCAGAACAGGATCCGGAATCTCCCAGATTTGGACCGGTACCAATTTGATTTGATCTGGCACCTGCTTTGTCACTATCAAAGTCTGTAAATACATTTTGTATAATATTTAATGTTATCTGTTCTTTCATTCTTTTATTTCCCATTGAAGTTACTCCTTAAATTGCTTGTTTGCCTACATTGGATGGATTTTAAATCTGATTTGAAAAAAAAAAGAGAGAGAGATAGACTTAAAGTGAATGCCATACTAGATGTTTTGGTCAAATCCACATTCCACAAGTCAGTGACAACTGAAATGTGTGTTTTGTGCTTGTCACGTGAGCTAATGTTACCACTATTTGAAGTAGGATACCCTCAGCAACAAGGAGGAAACTGATAAAATGTCAAAAAGATAATCAAATTTGTTGAATTTATTCAAACCAGTATGTCAGTCAGACCCTAAGCAGGCCAAAGTTTTGTCCTTTTGTTTTGCTTAAAATACAAATTTAATTGGATGAATTTAATGGAAAGAAAAACTCATTCCAGACTCAGGAGAGACAAATAATAGAATAGAATAGCTCTTTAGTAGTCATTTTGTACACACATACAAATGAAATTTACCCTCTGCATTTAACCTATTCTATTGTATAGGAGCAGTGGGCAGCTGCAGCACCCGGGGACCAACTCCAGTTCTTCTTTCCATTGTCTTGGTCAGGGACACAGACAGGGGTATTAACTTTAACATACATGTCTTTTTTTTTCTTCAATTTTCCCCCTTTTTCTCCCCAATTGTTTCTGGCCAATTACCCCGTTCTTTTTGAGCCGTCCCAGTCGCTGCTCCACCCCCTCTCTGCCGATCTGGGGGACGACCCGACCGACCAGAGGAGGCGCTAGTGTAGCGACCAGGACAAATACCCACATCCGACTACCCACCCGCAGACACGGCCAACTGTGTCTGTAGCGACGCCCGACCAAGCCGGAGGTAACACGAGGATTCGACCTGGTGATCCCATGTTGGTAGACAATGGAATAGACCGCTACGCTACCTGGGCGCCATGCATGTCTTTTTGATGGTGATATGAAACCGGAGCACCCAGAGGAAACCCACGCAGACATGGGGAGAACATGCAAATTCCACACAGAAAGGACCTGGGACGGCCTGGGGTTCGAACCCAGGACCTTCTTGCTGTGAGGCAACAGTGCTAACTACTGGGCCAACATGCTGCCCAAGAATCATATTTAAACCTTAAAATGGTGTAAATCTGGCTCCTGGTTTACCTACTATTTCACATGAGAGAAAAACTCCTATCCATTTGTTCGTGCTATATGCCCCTATCTCCAAAAGATCTGTGAGAGTTTTCAACAATGACCTCTCTGCTTAGCCTTCAGCCTTTCTTCTCAGACCAAATGTCTCTTCCTTTTTTCCTCTGCCCTTGGAGTCACACTGATTTTTTGATTGATTTGTTTTGGTCATTGGGGATGTGGGATTTTCTCTCAAGCAATTGTTTATTTGTGATCAGATATAAATTGACAGAGTAGAATAGTGGGTGTATAGGAAGCCAATAGTCTTCCCAAGAAAAGCAAAGCTCAATATCTGCGAGTCACACCAGACAAAGATAAAGGGGTTATTGCCAACAATATTTTTCTGCTCCAAATATTGGCTCCAGCTGGAAATGTAGGCTTTACTATTGGCATACAGTAGACCCATCACCTACAGCTATTCAACCACTATATAACATATGTCAAATTAGAAGTTTAGTGGCCCAGTGTTCAAAGTTTTTATATATAGCATTTTTTTTTCTGGAAACCGTCAATGGTGTTGATAAAAGTGCTCAACAAATGAGTGGAATATCAAGATAGCTCTATCTTGATATACACACACACACACACACACACACACACACACACACACACACACACACACACACACTCAGAACCCATGTTTTCACAGCAGCTGTAATCAAAAACTGATTTTGTAGACTGGTGTGTTGATAACCTTCAGGAAACCAAGGTTTTAGATTATTAGCCAATCACAGTTAGGCTTACCTAAACTGGAGAAACTTTAAAACAGACCAGTTCCCCACAACAAGGACACATTTTTTTTCTGTGTTAATTTCAAAACACTTTAGAGGGAAACAAGTGTTCTATGCAGAGAGTCAACTTTTTATGTCTCAATGCATGCTGAATAATCCAGGTGTAGAAATTCCAGAAAAGTTAAATCGGTTCATTTGGACAAAAAGGTTAGTGGGAAAAAAATGTCATCACACAATTAAGGGACTTTGTCAGTTCTCGGCTGACTGCAGGTATCAGGATCATAGTTTCAGTCTGCTCCAACAATTAACTGTTATTGTTTCTTTTCCTAAAAAAAATAAAAAATAATGCAATGCTTTGTTAGATATTGTAAGCATTGTCACTTGTTTAGGGACATCGCCATATCAAGGAGTTAAAGTGCAAATTGTACCATTATTGTTGTCAGGATAATAATAAAACTTTATTTATAACACACCTTTCTAAACAATGTTACCAGGTGCCTTACACAACAGGATAAAACAATGCATATAGTCAAGATAAACAACAAAATACAATACAAATATTAGGACATAATGCCAGAGCCAATAAAACAAGGATTAGTTTCTCAAAGTATCCCAAAAAATTATGATGAAAGAATTAAAATAAGTTGATGGGTGAAAAATATAAAGAATTAAAAATGTAAAATTATAAAAAATATAATATGTAAACGGTTTAAAAGTAAAATAAACAAATAAACACAAATAAACAAATAAATAAATAAATCAAAATTGGGCAACAACGGATTTAATATAAAAAGCGTCCTGTAAAAGCAAGTTTTAAGAAGTGATTTAAAAGAAGGCAATGCGTTTGCTATCCAAACCTTGGCCTTTGACTTTTGATACAGGCCATCCCCTTCTCTCTTTTCCATCTCTCCTATTGTTCATCAATGTGTCATACTAAATCAAAGTTAAAAAGCATTCATATAATTTTTCCAAAAGTAATGCAAGTGTTTCACCAGTGTTCCCGAAAACACCAGAAAAATCAAGGCCCACCCTCACTGAGAATCAGGGAACCCCTCAATGTTCTTCCCCTCCCCCCCATATATTTTATTTTGAAAAGCCACAAAGCAACAGTTCATTACAGGGTGCATTTCTTTTCTGTATGTGACACCATTGGTATTTTCCATTCTAAAAAACGTTTTAAAGTCTTTGAGATTACAACTGCAAACATCTTAAGTACCTTTCAGAGTTTGAGGGCTGAGTGGTTCTCAACCCAGTCCTCAGGGAACCCCCTCTGCTGCTGGTTTTCTACTCTACCACACTCTACAGGCTGAATGTAATTAACTACCTGGTAGAATAGAAAAACAGCTGTACAGGGGGGTCACCGAGGACTCAATTGAGAATCAACCCATCTATGGAGAAACTGTTCCTTCCATTATTCTCATGTCTTTCAGGTCCTTAGCTGAAATCCAGAGTAATGCAGGATTTTAGATTTTCTGATTGATATTCACTCCAAATTATGGTAAAGTAGCTTTTAAAAAGAATTTCCATTTTTGTCGGATTTGCACTCTGTTTGAGAGGGAGGATTAGCATGGGTGACACAAGCAGCTCTATTGCACAAAAATGGAGTCACCTGGGGCTGTAATCGTTTGTCAGCACATGCACACAATATACACTAAAGCCGTCATGTCCTGGCATTCACACCTTTTTACTGCTGTTTTTCTGACCACCGTTTGGTACCTCAAAATCATTCTCTTAATATCTACTGCCTAAAGCAAGCTTGACCTTCACCTTCACCCTCATTCTACCCAAAACAACACAAGGGCATAAGTAGAAGCCTTTGCTCTCTCGCTCTCTCTCTCTCTCTCTCTCTCTCTGCTCTTTCTGTAATTTCTGCTCTTTCTGTAATGATGAAGAAACTCTACAGCACTAATGGCTCAGATGTCCCAGATTGAGCAACTCTTTTTTCTGTACTGCAGCGGTGGCTCAGAGGTTTAGGAGAGGTTTTTGAAGACAGCCTGTTTGTCTTTGGTCCTAGGTACGCGGCAGCACAGTACAGACATGTCACCTTGGTTAATTTTCTGATTGGTCAGGGAAAAATTAGCATTTGGCTTAGTAGAAGAAACAAAATGAAAGGCACATGGTCTATGGATGCTACACCTATGTTCAGTGGTCCAGTAGCTGCTCGGCTGAAAATTGAGTTCACGTATTTCATAATGATTTCAAACTTGGAAGAATTTGTTTCTGTTCGGGGACATGGGGATGTGCAGTGCACTATAGAAAACCAATTACTGTTTCTTAATTTCTGAAAAAGGGAAGGTCTGTATCTTTTTTTTCTGTGTATGGGGTTTGTTGTTCAATATGCATATGAGTATCCGTGTAGCTGTGTTAATACTGCTGTTATTTTAATGTGAATGGACCATTAAAGACTTGGTTAATGGTCAAAAAAAGCTCGCTCTCTCTCTCTCTCTCTCTCTCTCTCTCTCTCTCTCTCTCTCTCTCTCTCTCTCTCTCTCTCTCTCTCACACACACGCACGCACACACATTGACACAATGCATTGTGTGACAGAAGTTGACAGCAATTGTATGATTAAAAAGTGAGTCTGTGGTTGACAGATTGTCATTACAAGAGGGGGAAAAGTAGGGGAAGAGACATGGGGAAAAGAAAGGCTACAACTGGAAAGCTGCCCGGTCTGATTAATAGCTGTAATAAAAGTGGTCATATCGCCACAGCTGTGCGCATGCACACGTGCGCATACACACACACGCACGCACAGAGAGAGAGAGAGAGAGAGAGAGAGAGAGAGAGAGAGAGAGAGAGAGAGAGAGAGAGAGAGAGAGAGAGAGAGAGAGAGAGAGAAGAGAGCAGAGAACAAGCTTATTTTGTACAAAGGCATACCAGCATACACAGACAAAGAAAGTAATATGTCTAAGACACAATTTATGTTACTGTACACAAACATTAACATGTCGGGGTATATCTGTATTTGTGAAGTGTGTGCATGTGATAATATAATATATGTATGTTATTCATTTTAATGTTCTTTCTCACCACAAAGATATAGCTAAGTCACACGGTGAGGAGGCAGCTATAGCACTTTGGTAATAATAACCACACACAAGCAAATACACATCGGTCCTCTCACTTCTACTGTTGGACTACAATTCATGTCAAAAAGAAAATGCTTTCTCTTACAATCACAAAAACACACAGGGGCACAAAAAGTACACATGAACACTGTGGAGTACAAATTGTACTCCATATGCACTCCGTATGTACTCTGTAGTTTTCCACTTCTCTGTGTGTATGAAACTTCTCACTCACTGCAGACACACACACATGGCCACTAAATCCCACACACTGCAGACACACATGGCCACTAAATCATGAGGGCTTCTCTGGCCTGGGACAGCAAAGATAAGGGTAACGGACCCACAGACACACACCAGACACAGGATATGATTAACGTAGATGTTTTCCCGCATTCCTTTGTAAGACAAAACCTTGGTTAATGCAAGAAACATAGGGTATGACGCGACGGACTGCTCTATAAAAAACCACTACCTCCAGCTCAAGTTAGAGCATATCCTCACAGACTGACTTCTGTGATTATATGACTCTCCATCTGCAGATGCATTAAAGATTCCTGTTTGCTCCAATATTTGTCCGATGATTATTCTTCCCAGAGGTTGCTGGGGCAAGAGCCCATTAAAAGGATAAGAAAATCCACAACAACACATACAGCACAAACTCATGCCTTAAAGGGACAACTTCATAAACAGCCAAGCCCTGAAAATACTCATGTTTATGTGCTTTCTTCCTCTCCTCCAGTCTCATTTATCTCTCCCTCTCTCTCTCTCCCTCTCTCTCTCTCTCTCTCTCTCTCTCTCTCTCTCTCTCTCTCTCTCTCTCTCTGTGATGCATATGCTGGGAGCAAGTGTTGGGAATAAGTGTAGTGTGGTGTCAGTCTCGGAGTGAGGTGGATCTATCTTTTCTGTCTTTTTTCAGTAATGTGTTTTAATATAGTTTTATTTTGTGGTGATTAGTTTATTTGTTGTTGGTATTGGGTTACTCATTGTTGGTGTATTTTTTGTTGTGTTTAGTTGGGTTGGGAAGGTTGTGTCTTGTATGTTTGCCTACCGGTGTCCTGGCTGGTCGGCGTCTCAGACACCATGGTAGATGGCGACTTTTTTTTTCTTTTTTACATGGTGATGGTGGTCACGTGGCTCAGGTCCTGGGCTGTTCCAGTGGCGTTTGGACAGTGCTTGGCATCCTCCTCATCATATTCTTCATCTACCACTACTACTACTTTCGGCTGCTCCCGTTAGGGGTCGCCATAGTGGATCATCCGTTTCCACTTCTTCTTGTCTTCTGCATCTTCCTGTCACACCAGCCACTTGCATGTCTTCCCTCACCACATCCACAAACCTCCTCTTTGGCCTTCCTCTTTTCTTCTTCTCTGGCAGCTCCATATTCAGCATCCTTCTCTCAATACACCCAACATCTCTCCTCCACACATGTCCGAGCCATCTCAATCTTGCCTCTTGCTTTGTCTCCAAACCATCTAACTTGAGCTGTCCCTCTAATATAATCATTCCTAATCCTGTCCTTCTTCATCACTCCCAGTGAAAATCTTAGCATCTTCAAGACTGCCACCTCCAGCTTTGCCTCCTGTCTTTTTGTCTGTGCCACTGTCTCCAAACCATATAACATAGCTGGTCTCACAACCATCTTGTAAACCTTCCCTTTAACTCATACTCATCATATTCTTCATATATTTTATAATTCCATTATAATTCTGTTATCCTCTTGCAATTTTTGTATTATGTAAATTGTGTAAACACAATATCCATTGCACGTTGTATGTCTTGGGAAAGAGATCCCTCCTCTCTTGCGCTCCCTGAGGTTTCTTCCTATTTTTTCTCCCTGTTAACGTTTTTTTTTTAGGGAGTTATTCCTTATGTGATGAGAGGGTCTAAGGGCAGGATGTTGTGTTGCTGTAAAGCCCCTTGAGGCAAATTTGTAATTTGCGATATTGGGCTATACAAATAAAATTGACTTGACTTGACTTCTCCCGGCCGATTCAGCGGCATGGTATCAAAGTTTGTGCCAGCTTTGTGTGCAGCATGGAAGAAGTTGGGTTGGCTGTTGGGGAGGTGGTTGGCCACAGCAGCATGAAATCAGCCACTCGGATGAACAGTGCCATCATCCCTTTCCTGGACCAGGTGGAGAAGGTGAACGGGGTCATAAACAGGTATTACTATCAATGGTATGTTTATATAGGTGCTGTCGCTGATGCAACCCGCAACTAAGATCACTCTGTCCAATGTCCCTCCATTCAAGACAGATGAGTTCCACAGCAGAACGCTCTCATGACAAGGGGAAATTTCTCTGATTAAAAATATTCTTTCTGGTTGCAAATCACCTTTATTGAAACATGTGGTGTCTCACAGGAGACAGCTATACATGATCTTGAAGAGGAGCTCAATCTCTGCTTCCACGTGAAGGTTGATGATTTTAATTACATTCTCTTTGCTACCTTGTCAGGTATGAACTGTTTATGGTGCAGTGAAGAGGGACACACTGTCATGGCCTGTCCTAACCGAGGAGAGCCAGCTCTGCCTGGCCCGGGGGGAGCGACTGGCGCTGCCGAACAGCCCAATCCTTCAGAGCACTCTGATGCTGTGGCATGGTCAGGGTGGGATGGTGCTAGAGAGCGGCCAGGCCCAGACGGTGCTGTTGGTGCGGATAGTGTACAGGGTGGTAGGAGTGGGGGATTTACATGGGACACAGACAGTGGTGAGTTGTGGTGAGAATGAGGTATGTGAATGTGAGATCAGTGGTGAAAAAGAGGAAAAAACAGGTGAAAATGGTATGTGTGTGTGTGTGTGTGTGTGTGTGTGTGTGTGTGTGTGTGTGTGTGTGTGTGTGTGTGTGTGTGTGTGTGTGTGTGTGTGTGTGTGATCCAAGTAGGTAGGAAAGGTGAGTTTTGTGAAATACAAGTAGACAAGACATGAGTTTTGTGAAACACAAGTAGAGAAGTCAGGTGAGTTTTGTGAAACATAGGTATGTATGACAGGTAAGTTTTGGTGTGAACAGGTTCAGCATGCTGAGATGGCAGAGAAAGAGGCAACATGAAAACCTATTTAAGTTTCCTTTATTAATCCCCTCAGGGAAATTTGGTTACTGCAAATTAACCCAGCTGTGATCTGTGTAGCTAGGAGCCGTGGGCTGCTGCCTTCATGCTGCACCCGGGGACCAACTCCAGTTCTTTTCCCATTGCCTTGGTCAGGGGCACAGACAGGAGTATAAACCCTAACATGCATTTTTCTTTTGATGGTAGGGGAAACTGGAACACCCGGAGAAAATCCACTGCAGATACGGACAGAACATGCAAACTCCACACAGAGGAAGACCTGGGATGACCCCCCCCCCCAAGGTAGGACAACCCTGGGGTTCGAACCCAGGACCTTCTTGCTGTGAGGCGACAGCACTAACCACTGGGCCATCGTGCCACCCAGAGTTTATTCCATGTAAACATAGGAGAAAAGCTATAAATGTGTGTAGTGTGGCAAAAGCAAGCAGAGTGAGCCAAGACAAACAGGTAAAAAGCTGATGCAGTCGGACAGCAGTGATAGTGAGGAGCATGTGTCTGACAGCAGTGATGTAACCATTGTATTATAACCAGGAAAGAAAGCCTTACCCATCCAAAATGTTAAAATCTTCCTCAAGAAACAAAAAACATGAAAGGAGTTAAACTGGAAGAATACCATCCTGATAGAGATGTTTTTTGTTTTTTTTTAACTCCAGCCAGATTCTACATGAGAAATAAAGAGGAATCAGCCCTCAGTGATCAGGAAGTTTTTAGACTGAAAAAACGTGTACTCCAAGAAAAGAGACAGTTGAACTGTGATAATGGAAAAGGCCCTAATTTGCACCTTACCCAAGTTATTGGTTGGTTTTTGTTTTTAATATCTCACTCTGTATGGACATTTTTAGAGTGGTAAGCGTGGAGCCGGCGAGGCAAAGAAAAGGGCAATAGTTTAGAAACAGCAAAAATTAAACACATTTTCTTTTTACAAAAACACACACACTGATAAGCAATGAGGCATACTGGAATAGAGAATGGGAAGGGGAAGTGATTTTCAGCCCCAACACAACACTAAATGGAGAAGTTGGTTTCCTGTTCTCCAGAACTTTTACTCTAGCTTCTCTGGAGGTCAAGCATGTAATAATAGAGGGGAGGGTTTTTGTGTTTTTTCTTTTTTTTAAATTTTTAGTCAAAGGTCATTTTGATCATTTTACTGTTGTTTTCATCAATATCTATGCTCCAACCAACCAATGGTGCAGAGAGGAAGCTCTTATTAGAAAGAAATGGTGACAAATTGAATGACTGTAGCTCTGAGGATTTTTTTATTCTCAGGTGAGGATTTTAACTGTACTGAGAATGAGTTTTTAGACCATAACCATGCAGAGCCTCATCTGGCTTCCCAACACGTTCTGAGACAGCTGGTCTACTCTTATGGCCTGATGGATGTGTGGAGAAGGATGTATGCATGCTCCAGACAGTACAGGGTCCAACTAAGAGGGTAGGATCTCCTTAGCCTGACATGATAATTTCTATTGTTTTTAACACAATTTCAATATTTTTAAAATGTGCAAAATTATGCCAGTTGGTTTTGCAGATCATTCCCTGCTCCTATGTCATGTTTTTATTATGTAACATTTTACCTTAAAGAGACTGACAAGCCCTTTCTGAACACATTTTTTAACATTAGGAGTTTGAATCATAACCAAAAATAGGAGTGGTTTTATGAATTCAAAGCTACTGGCTACTGTCTTCCTGGGTGTTTGCATGGGTGGGGCTCGGTACCGCTCATCACTTGCCATAGAAAAAAATGGTGGTAGGCTTCCGGCATGGCAGTGCTATACAACTTGGCGAATAATATGTTTGATGATACAAATAACTGTTAGATAATAGATATTTAGATAAATAGATAGACAAGACAGACAGACAGACAGACAGACAGACAGACAGACAGACAGACAGATAGATAGATAGATAGATAGATAGATAGATAGATAGATAGATAGATAGATAGATAGATAGATAGATAGATAGATAGATAGATAGATAGCAATATGTCATAAAGTCTCAGCAAAATAGCACAAACTCGAGCCAAGTAGCTAGCAGGAGGGAGTGAAAGAACGGCTTCTCTGTGGTTTTATAGCGTCTCGCTACGGGCACACCCTATATGCAAATTGACTGGTGTCTACATATCCACCGGCACAATTTGTCATTGGACACCATGTACAGTCAATCACAGATCTCTCTCAAGTGGCCACAGATGCACTGTTTTGGCCACTGAATTTATCCGTGGTCACATTCCAACTCGGAACATAGCCTATTAATATGAATTTTCAGATTGTGATGTCAATATCACTTTAAAGTGCATACTAGCATGTTAACTCAGTTTTAACTTTTGATAAAACATTTAGGGATGCTTTTAATTATTTATGGACTGCTTTCAGACAGAGGAAGAGTGATTTTACTTGTCTTGGACAGTGGCGGGACCATGGAAAGACTGAATTTAAACTCATGTCAACAGCACGCACTCAATTTTTGCATTACCAGCTCTAGGAAAGATCTGGAGAGTGACACTGTGGAACTATAAACAATGAGTGAGTCCACAGCAAATTGAGAATGCATTGAAATCTAAAAAAAAAAAAAAAAAAAAAAGGCTTTAGCCGACCTGCTGGACACTGAAGTACAGGGTGTGGTGGTAAGGTCCTGAATTCAGAATATCACAGATATGGATGCCCCCTCTAGCTTTTTCTTTGGCCTGGAGAAAAAAAAAAAAAAAAACAAGGACAGAAAAAAGTAATCCACTCTTTCCTCTCAGACACAGGGAAATAACTCACAGAACCTGGCTGGAAGACTACGCAAGCTGTTGAATTTTACTCCTCCTTCTACACCAGTGAGTATGTAGAGGATGATATGCTGTTAGATGGGTTCTGCAGTGAACTGCCTCAGGTCTCTGAAGAGAACAACTCTCAGTTGGAGGAGCCTGTGCAGACGCAGGAACTTGATGCCGCTCTACGGAGCATGCAGGGGTAGAGGGCTCCAGGGCATTGAGGGCCTGACTGTTGAGTTTTATAAAGCCCTCTAGGACATTTTAGTGAAAGATCTTTTAGACGTTTTTAACAAAAGTCTGGCCCCAGGTTCACTGTCACTGTCCTGCCACAGGGCTGTTATTGCCCTCTTTCCTAAAAAGGGTAACCTACAGGATATCACGAACTAGTGCCTTGTGTGTCTCCTCTGCACAGATTACAAAACCCTGCCCAAGGCCTAAGCCAACAGGCTGAGAGAAGCTATAGAGCAGGTCATCCATCGGGACCAGATGTACTGTGTGCCTGGCAGGTCCATGGTAGACAATATCTACCTAATTCGAAATGTTTTGGAGGTCTCCAGCTCAATGGGTAGGAACACTGGTCTTATTTATCTAGATCAGGGAAAGGCTTTTGAAAAATCATGAAGAAGTGAGGGTTCAGCGCTGGTTTCATTGCGAAGATCAGGGTGTCGTACTGTGACATTGAGAGTGTGCTGAAGTTTAATGGTAGTTTGTGTGCTCCTTTCAGAGTGCATAGAGGTGTCAGACAGGGCTGCACTGTCTGATATGTTCTATGCACTCTCCCTAGAAACCTTGCTGAGAAAAATATGCACAAGCATTGAAGGCCTGATTTTTTTCTAATTTTAATGAGAACATTGTTTTGTCTGCTTAAGTGGATGATGTCATTGTTCTTCATTAAAAATCAGAGTGATGTTGACATTTTAGCAGATATTATAAACAATTTTACTGTTGTATCGCCAGGGAGGGTGAACTGGGAGAAAAAAAAGAGGCCCTTGCTGTCGATTTTGACAGTCTGCTGGTTCTTCCCCTGAAACTAGCCTGGGAAAAAAATGGTCCAAAAGTACTTCTATATCTTTTTGGGTGAAAAAACAATGGTCCGGAAGAACTGGGAGAACATCACAGAAAAAAATAGAAAGACAATTAGCTACATGGTAACGGCTGCTCATAGGTGGAGCCAAGGGGTGGCCCGGGGTGGCCACCCCACATATCACTTTTAAGGCAGAACTTTTTTTTGCTGAACCATTTCTCTATGACCGTTGCTCCCATAGGGACACATTTTAACAGCACAATCACCCCCTTTTCAACTGTATGTAACCAAGTAGTTCTCTCACAGCCCATCTATCCAGCCACAACCGACTGCCTGCAGCCTGAGGAGATATGTCTCGGAAAGAATACTCGCAGGTAAGCTTTTAACAAGTAGAAAGAAGTGTTCAGGGTGTCTCCCCGCCTGTCGCCCTATGAATGCTGGGATAGGCTCCAGCAGCCCTGCGACCCTGAGAGCAAGATAAGCAGTTTGGATAATGGATGGATGGGTGTTTAGTGTGTGTATCTTATGGTTGGGATACACAAGTTGAATGAGATTTGATCTCTTAAAGTTTACTACTGGTATTTAAGTAATAACCTATAAACAGCCTTACTATGTCAGCTTCCTGGAAAAGGAAATATTTTGTTTGAATAAGCACGTACCAGCTCCAATACAGTTGTAAAATGGTGACTATTTCAAGCAAGGCTGCTAACTTGACTTGGCATAAGTTGGTTTTGGTCATTCTTTATCACATTTTTGGCAAGAGATGCATATCCGTCAATAGAATTTCTAATTCCATGCATTCACACTAGTGTGAAATGGGGCTAAAATGCATGAGCCTCACACTCAGTGCATGAGAGTTGGGAACCAAATGCTAATATGTAAAGTAATGCAAATGGAAAACTGCTAGTACTTCCCATAATATTAAGTTTGCTATATTTTGATTTTGTATCTGTCAGGCAAAATGAAGAGAACGATAACTTCATACTTTGGTCAGTGTAGTAAGAAGCCAAGTAATGACAGGAGAATGGTGCTTGGAAGGAGATGCAGTATGACAGCGAGACAGAGACAGTCAGACAGTAAAGGAGACGAGCAACCAGTGAGCACTTGAGAGAGTGGACATCAAAGTACAGCACAACACCTGCCTTATGCATAGCTAAAGTACCTCTAGGATTCTTCCTTCGACAGATGACGTGGAATATACTTTTCAAAGTCAATACAAGTAAAAAAGTTCATCACCTTAAAACCTGGCATGATGATGAGTTTAACGTATCTGTCTTTACCAATAGATGACAGAAATATCCATTCAGATGGTGACAGTGATGGTAGAGCACAGCCCGCAAAGTGTGCTCACCAAAGTGGATGTCAGGGTAGGTTACAGTATGCTAACCACAACCACTAGGTGCTGCAGTGCTAGTCAAGTCAAGCCAATTTTATTTGTATAGTCCAATATCACAAATTACAAATTTGCCTCAGGGAACTTTACAGCAATTCAAAATCCTGTCCTTAGACCCTTGCATCAGATAAGGAAAAATTCCCTAAAAAGAATAAAAATAAATCAATAAACAGGGAGAAAAAACAGGAAGAAACCTCAGGGAGAGCAACAAAGGAGGGATCGCTCCCAAGATGAACAGACATGAATGGATATTGTGTGAACAGAATAAAACACAATTTACAGAATACAACATTGAAAGAGGATAGCAGAATTAGGGACGATTCCAAGCAGTGTCCAGATGCCACCGGAACAGCCTTGGACCTGAGCCGACCACCATCACTATGTAAACGTGGCAGGAGGACAGACTACATAGCACACAGGGGAGACTCACATCACACCATTCATATACATGGGAGAAGAGACAAGAAAAGACATTAGTCACGCATCAGAGAGAGAGAGAAGGATATAACATTGAAACAGGATAACCAAATTATATGGATTTATAAGATATAAAGATAATGTGATGAAGAGGATTCCAAGCAGTGTCCAGTTGGTGACCACCATCACCATGGAGACCTGGGAGGAGGAAATGTTATATGTGTACACGGGGGGGGGGGGACTCCTTAACATAGCAACTTTGCAAAACAAAAAAACAAAAAACATAGCTGTTTGTATTGTATCTGTTTGCCTTAAATGATGACAGTTCATGAAAAAAAATGAAAATGTGGTTTGCACTTGTGACATCAAAAACATGTTACTGTTTTATTTTAACTTGTGTATCTCCTTTGATACTATCCCACATAATATCCTCCTAGAGAAATTAGCTTCCATTGAAATCATTGGCACCTCTCTTGCCTGGTTTAGATCATATCTCTCTGGAAGCACTCAGTTTGTCCAACTTGAAAATTTTAGATCACAGTATTTTTGTTGCTACCGGTGTTCGCCAGAGCTCTGTTTTGGTCCCCCTCCAATTTATTACTTACCTTGAAGCTGTTGGCCACATTTCCAGGAATTTGGCATTTAATTTCACTGCTACAGAGATGACACCCAGCTCTATCTACCCACCAAGCCTAATTCCACTCTTCTGCCCATTCCCCTTTCCGACTGCTTACTAGAAATAAATCCTGGTTCTCATACAACTTTCTTAGCTTACAATTAGTTGCCTTTAAGCTGAGTGCTTCACAACCTGTACTGAATGGCGGGTCGGTTTCTGTCTCAATGAATTTACCAACCACTGTTCTGCCGACGACATTATAGCGTATAGATTATAACTAATTGATGACTTAATTATGACTAATGACTATTGCAAACTGTTCTCTTCTCTCACGTCTTTTCTTTCTCTCCGAATGATGTCTTCTCCTTTCTCTTTTTGTGTGTGTGAATGGTGTCATGTGACACCATTCACACACACAAAAAGACTGACTGTGCATGTGCAGTCAGTCCTCCTCCCAGGTCTCCGTGGTGATGGTGGTCACCACCTGGACACTGCTTGACATTCCCCTCATCACATTTTCTTTTTATATATCTTATAAATCCATACAATTTTTGTTATCCTGGGCTTGTTTTCTTTCTTCTTTTTTTACATGGTGATGCTGGTCGCGTGGCTTGTGTCCTGGGCTGTTCCGGTGGCGTCTGGACACTGCTTGGCATCCTGCACATCATACTTTTCATTAATTGTATAATTCCATTACAATTATGTTATCCTCTTTCAATGTTGTATTCTGTAAACCATGTAAACACAACAGCCATTGCACATTGTCCGTCTTGGGAGAGAGACCCCTCCTCTGTTGCTCTCTCTGAGATTTCTTCCTATTGTTCTCCTTGATAAAGGGTTTTTCTTTTTTTTTAGGGAGTTGTTCCTCATCGGATGAGAGGGTCTATTGTGTTGCTGTAAAGCCCTCTGGGGCAAATTTGTAATTTGTGATATTGGGCTATACAAATAAAATTGACAACTTGATTTCTCAAACTTAATAGTGATTAAACTGAGGTTGTCCTCGTAGGCACTAATAATAGCCATAATCCTAACAGTCAGTCAATAGTAATAACAATAATAATAACTATTATTATTATTATCATTTTTATTATTATCATCTCATTGGACAGATGAAAAATAAATTTCATGTGTATCAAGGGCAAACAAAACAGTTGGGTCTTCAGTGAAATGCCCTGACCAGAGTGGGCCACCAGGTATGTTACTCACATTTATACACCCGCATACAGTACATATATTGAGTAGCAAAATTGAAATGACTTTTTTTTTCTTTCTTTAGACATCTCTAGTTCTCGAGTTCTGAGTGACGCACCAGTCCAGCCACAGCTTACAGTATTTCCAAGGACAGTCATAGCGGACAGGCAAAGAAACATGAAGGTCTTGTGTGATATTCCCATCACAAGTGGACTGAATACTCTCAGTGGAAGGGTGCTGTTTATTGTTATGCTTGCAGGCATTTTGGCCCTCCAAAAACAGAATTAGTTTTCACTTGAGTTACAGGCTATAAAAAATAGAAAAAGGCTATGGTCAAAGATGGAGGCTTTGCTTCCCATTCCAAGTCTAGAGCACACATCAGTGTTATGTCAGCATGAAAAAAATCTGAGAGAAGAAAAAAAAAATAAAAAATAAAAACAAGACATCTCTGATGAATAATCTGTCACAACAGCACACAAAACAGATGGTGCAAAGGGGTCATACGAAGACTATGGGGTCAGAAATCAAGGCAAACATCCATGCTATATTAGAGATTCTTGGTAACCTCAACACAGTTTTTTAAAAGAAACTGAAAGGAGCTTGTAATGTTAGGTACACAAGCAATCACATTCAAATCAACGCTTTAGGAGAAATTGTGTGCTCCACCACTGAGGTCAAGGAAAGTCAAGCTTTTGCCCTTATGGCAGATGAAAGCAAAGATGTAAAATAGAACAAACGCATTTCTCTTGTTCATAGGTATTATTAAAGGGGAGCTGTAAAAGAGAGCTTCTCGCACTTTGAAGCTGCGGAGCATCTTAATGCTGCAGGGTTGGCAAACAAAATAATATGGACTGGAATACAGACACAATGAAGTTGGACAACCCTGAGATGGAGCATCTGTAATGATCATCAAGAACTCTGGCATTCAGGCTCATGTTAAGGAGGTGGCAAAGCAGGCCTTTTATGTCCACTGTAATACTCATTGCCTTAATCTGGTTCTTGTTGACACTGTCAAAACAGTCCCAGAATTTAAATGCTTCTTTTCTCTTGTGCAAAAACTATACATTTTTTATCTGGGTCTTATGCTCAACAAGCAAAAAATAAATGTATGATGGGGCACCAAGAGAGCCGCAAAAGCTACGTGACACAAGGTGGGCCTGTCGAGACAAGGCTTGTCATATTATTCTTGATAGATATCCAAAGGAGTTGAATCAAGTGCAATTGGATTTTGTTATATATCTGTGAAGACGTTTCGACTCTCATCCAAGAGGCTTCATCAGTTCGTGCCTCTCTGACTAGACCAAGCTAGTCTGACTGGCTGGTGATGAAACTCAGATATTTAGCCTCTTTGGAGTCGTTATCAGAGCTATTGATGTCAATGGCTCTTTTGTGTTCCGATGTTTAGCAATGACAGTTGTTGGAGGTGTTAGTTTCAACTTCGTTAGTGCTCCATTCAGTAGTCATGAGTCGTTGGAGCCGTTAGTGACCGACTGTTGTCCTTGGAGGCTAAGCTTTTGAGTCTCCTGGGTAGAGATGAAAGGACGGCATTGGAAGTGGGAGATAGCCCAGCCCAGAAATAGCTCAGCCCAGACCAGATTTGCCAACTACTGGACCTTTACCTGAACACTACATATTTCCAATTCAGGGGCCAGTTTTACAGACAGAAACGTGGCTGTGCAATGGGCTCACCAGTATCTCCCATTGTGGCCAACTTATATATGGAAGAGGTAGAACACAGGGCCCTAAACTCCTTCAGAGGAACACCTCTGAGCCACTGGTTCAGATATGTGGACGACACATGGGTCAAAATCCAAACACAAGAGGTGCACGCGTTTACCAAACATATCAACTCAGTAGACAAGAACATTAAGTTCACAAGGGAAGATGTAAAGAACAACAGTTTGCCCTTCTTGGACTGTGACGTCCACATTGGGGAAGACAGGAGCCTCCACATTGGGGTTTACAGGAAACCTACACACACAGACCAATATCTGCTTTTCGACTCACACCACCCTCTGGAACACAAACTGGGCGTCATCAGAACTCTGCAACACAGAGCTGATAATGTGTCCAGCAGCACTCAGGCCGAACGGAAAGAACACACACACCAGAGGGAAGCTCTAAAAACCTGCGGCTACCCCAGTTGAACCTTTGTGAAAACTGCAACACGTTCCAGAAAGACCAACTGGGTGAGCGATGAGAAGAGGAACAGAAGGAATAACATAGTCATCCCGTATGTTTCCGGGGTCTCCGAGAAACTCAGGAGAATTTTCAACAAACACTGCATCCCGGTATACTTCAAACCCAGCAACACACTCTGACAAAAACTGGTTCATCCCAAAGACCGTGTACCACACACCCAGAAAAGCAATCTGGTGTATGCTGTACAATGCAATGAGGATTGCACTGACCTATACACAGGAGAAACCAAACAACCACTACACAAACGGATGGCCCAACACCGAAGGCCAAACTCCTCAGGACAAGACTCAGCAGTCTATCTACACCTAAAGGAGAAGACACACTCCTTCGAGGACAGCAATGTACACATTTTGGACAGGGAAGATAGATGGTTTGAAAGAGGGGTGAAGGAAGCCATCTATGTGAAACTGGAAAAACCATCGCTCAACAGAGGAGGAGGTCTGCGACACTACCTATCTCCCACTTACAATGCCGTCTTTTCATCTCTACCCAGGAGACTCAAAAGCTTAGCCTCCAACAGTCGGTCACTAATGGCTCCAACGACTCATGACCACTGAATGGAGCAATAACGAAGTCGAAACTAACACCTCCAACGACTGCCGTTGCTAAACATCGGTACACAAAAGAGCCATTGACATCAATAGCTCTGATAACGACTGTCGTTGCTAAACATCGGAACACAAAAGAGCCATTGACATCAACAGCTGTGATAACGACTCCAAAGAGGCTAAATATCTGAGTTTCATCACCAGACAGTCAGACTAGCTTGGTCTAGTCAGAAAGGCACGAACTGATGAAGCCTCTTAGATGAGAGGCGAAACGTCTTCATGGATATATAAAGAAGTCCAGTTGAACTTGATTCAACTCCTTTGGATAACTATGACCTGGATGAATGAGAACATTCACAGACATATTCTTGATAGACTGCTTGCTGTTATCTGTCTCCTTGAAGAAACAGATGAAGTAAAGAATGGTGATAGGTCAGCTGAAGCACGAGACCTGTTAGCTCAAATGGACCTGCAGTTCATCGGAGTTCTTGATCACTTTGACTAGGCTTTTAGGTGAGGCAAGATGTCTTTGTGGTGCTCTCCAGTCTTCAAACCTTGACTTAAGTTTAGCTGTGGGTTTAGTTGAAGCTCTTGTACAGACTCGTAAAGACTGTAGGGATGATACCTACTTTAAAAAAAAACCTCTGGAAACAAGTGATACATACTGCTGAACAATGCAATAGTGACACAATACCTGCACCCAAAAGAAAGAAAATGCAAAACGAAAGACTGGATGGATATAGTGAGAGGTCTCAACTAGGTGGGCATCCTGAGTAGAATAAGGACAATTTTCATATAGGTATATTTTACCCTGTCCTTGATAATATGCTCACTGAGATCAACAGACAAGTTCTCTAAACCAAACTATAAAGTAATGAAGGGTATTCAATCCTTAAACCCCACAAATGCTATATTTTGTGATGAGAAAGCTCTGTTTGCATTTGCATCTACTTATGATTGCAATATTGAAGACCTCTGACATGAATTACACCAGTTAAAAATAATCCTAGAGAGGACAATCCAAGCAAGCATAAATAAATCCTCTAGCATAGTTGACCTCACAAAACTCATTGAGAAATATCATGAGGTGTCTTATGAACTGTTTAGATTGTGTAAAGTAGCAGTCACCGTACCTGTGAGTACAGCTGTGTGTGAAAGGAGTTTGAGCAACCTTGATACGACAACTATGGGCCCATCTCCAATTTACAGTTTCTTAGCAAAATACTTGAAAAAGCAGTTTATCTCATCAAAATAACTATTTAACAACCTTCTAGCCATTTATCAATCATGTTTTTGATCCCACCATAGCACAGATACAGTACTTATGAACATTGTGAACGATCTGCATATGAACACAGATTCTAATAAATTATCTGTGTTACTTTCTATGGGGTGGTTGGATTTGAGTTGTGTTTAGTCAGAGATTTTTGTTTAGTTTAAGTACAAACTTGTGAAAGTTATTTCATTTACATGTAGTTAAATTGTAACATTGTTTGAATTGTTAGTTACATAAGTGAATCTGAGTATTGATAATAATAATGAGATTTATTCCAGTTCCGATTGTATGTGATTTCTGTGTGCTTGATAAGGACTTTTATTGCGAAATTCTATTGGCGAGAAATGCGTGCATCCGGGGTCTCAGTTAGGGAGCTGCTGTGATTGGCTGATTTACGTTCTGGGGGTGACGTCAAGAAAGTTAATACAGCTTCAGAGTGGGGACTCTTTAGTATGACGGGACGAGGACGGACTGGTGAGTGATTGCAAGAGTGAGTGAGTTATATTGTGTGTTAGCTTTGAGTTGAGGGTACTTGAATGATGTATGTTTGTATTTTGTGTGTTTTCTTTTTCAAGGTTCGTAACCTGTTGGTTAAAAATAAAGAAATTTTCGACCATTGAGTGACGTCCTGTTCATCCTCGCCTCAGCTGCGGGGCTTGTTTGAGAGTTAGCAGCACAGTTACGAACCACCACGACAGCAGAAGAGTTGCTGAACCGTCGCCTGGAAGAGAAAGGTTGTGGTATCCATGTTGTTGGTGTAAACGTAATAAACCCGCACATAAGGCCACTAGGGTCAGCGAGCAGGTGGTGAAATTTCCCTTTCAACAACGTACCTGTTTGTAGCTAGCATGCTAGCTCAGGTCCGTGTAGCTAACTAAAGTAAGGGCTCAGCTAGCAGTTTAGGAAGCTAACGCTGCTAGCTAAAGTAAGCACAGCTAGTAGGCTATGAAGCTAGTGTGCTAGCTAGCAATTATGAGCGTTAGCAAGGGAAAGCTAACGTGAGTTAGCATCGGAAGCTAACGTAATTACCATAACAAAAGCTGACGTGAGCTAGCGAGGAAAGCTAGCCCAGCCAGTAGAATAGGAGCTGGTTAACTAAACAGCTACCTGCTGATGCCAGTGATCACATTTAGCAGCCGTCTAAATTAATGGCCTAAGCTTTAGCTTAGTTTTGAGCGTACCTGGGTAGCAAGCCGGCGGGGGAAGGTGAGACCTTCCCCACTTTATTTATTTGTGTTGTTTTCTATTTTGGGCGGTATCCCCGGGGGAACCCTGGTGAGCCCGGTAACGCCGCTGAAGACTAGTCAGGCTGAGCTAGTCAGGGCAAAAGATTCTGAGCTAGTGTAGGCAGCTAGAGAGGGCGAAAGACTTTGAGTTAGAAAAGGAGATACAGGTACGCTCAGGGCTTAGCATCCAAGGTAAATCAATAAAAATGGAATCACTAAAGAAAGAGAGGACCAAAGTGAAGACGGTGTTCACGAAAAGAGCCAACTACATCCTTAGAATGGCAACAACCATGGTTCGAGATGAGCTGAAAGTCGAGTGGAAATCATTTTCTGATGATGCAAAAAGGGTTCTTTCTGCAAATGATGACTATGAGGCTGGCTTGCTAGCTGAAGCGAACGATGACGCGGAGGCACTGGATGGGCAGCTCAAAGCAGACATAGAGAGAGTAACCAGAGAGTGTGAGCTCAAAGTTGAAGAGGTGAGACGGGCAGTCAAGTCCAGCCTTTGGTCGAGATATGCGGAGACCGAGCTAATATCTGCCATTGGACGGGCAGAAAGAAGCTATGAAAGCGCTGAAGGAGTCAGCCTGAAAGGAGTAACCTACTGCAACGGTAAGGAGCAAAACGCACTCTTGGAAGGTCTCATCGCCAAGGCAGAAAATCTGCTGGCTGTCTGGGAAGAGTGGATCCCTGAAGGTGTTACGTGTGACATGAGTAAGCGGCTTCGGGTGCTGGAGGACAAGAGAAACGAGCTCTGGATCAGGTGGTTGGCAGAATTCGGCAGGGCCAGGAAAAAGGAGGCCGATGAGATCGCCGAGACTGAGAAGAGAGCCGCTGAGGCCAGGCTAAAGGCTGCCGAAGTTAGCGCCGAGTCTGAGGAGAGGGCTGCGGAGGCCAGGAAAAAGGCTGCTGAAGCTCAGCAAAGGATGGCAGAAGCTGCCGAAGAAGAGCGTGCTGAGCTAACTAAGGCTCAGCGGAAAGCATGGGAGGAAGCACATAGCGCCAGTATGGCAAGCCTGGGAGCGGGAGGCGCGCAAGCAGCAGCCAAACCGAGAGTGCACCTCCAACCAACAAGACTACCGACGTTCAGCGGTTGCATGAGAGACTTCCACCGATGGCGAAGAGACTGGGAAAGTCTGCAGAGGCAGGGAGATCCGTCAGAGTCACCGGAAGTGAAAAAATTCCAGCTCCTAGACAGCGTGGAAGAAAAAATCGCCAAAGACCTCAGACTTTCGAGCTATGATACTGCAGGAGAAATGTTCAGGGTCCTAGAGAACCGGTTTGGGAACAAGACTACCATCGCGATTCAGATAATCAGGGAGTTGGAGAAGTTTCCAGCGGTGAAAGGAAACCAACCAAGAAAGACAATTGATCTGATTCAAGCTGTGGAGAAGGCCCTGACCGATCTGACGGATCTCGGAAATACTGATGCCATAAAGAATCTGCTGGCAATGGAAACTATAGAGAGCAAACTACCTGACAGTGTGAAGATGGACTGGCTCAAATTCGAAACCAAACCCGAGAACGGTGTCACCGCTGATGGTCGCTTTAATGCTCTCTTAAAGTTCCTAAAGGAGCAAGAAGCGGTTTTCGAAAGGCTGGAGCAGTTAAGAGTGTCAGAAGAGCCCGAGAAATCGAGCAAACCGGAAAGGAGGGCGTTCACAAGGGCCACAGGAAGGAATTTGGCAAGAGAGGAGTGCAGCGTGTGTGGAGATGAGAAATACGGAGGCAGGATCTTCTTCTGCGAGAAGTTCGAAGGGCTCAGCCTAGCCGAAAAGAAAGACGTCATCGAAAGGAATGGAGCCTGCAGGAGATGCTTGGCATCCCACGGTGCGGATGGAGAATGTAGTAACAGGTTCCTCTGCAAGAAGAAGTGCTGCCAGAAAAGAGACGGCTCAGACCACCACTACCTCTTGTGCTCCGTGGAAGGAGGGCACAAAAGTGATGAGAAAAAGAGGGAAGAGCAAGAAGGGGGAAAGAGAGACACAAAGGCAGGAAGGCTCTCAAAAGAACAAGAGAAGGCCCTAGCTGATGTCTCCCCTGAAGTAGCGGAAAGGGTAATAAGGGCATTTACCAACAAGACAACAGCGTCAATGAGAGCGAGCACAAACGGTGATGGTCTCCTTGAAGAAAGGGGTTTGACAGAGCATCCAGTGCTTATGATGATCATGGAGGTCACAACCAATGGAGGACAAACTATTGGGACCCTGATGGACCTTGCGTCTGACACTAATTACATTACCCACCAAGCCGCCAACAGACTCCGACTGAAAGGAGAGAAGGTAATGCTGGTCGTGCATGGAGTTGGTGGAATGAAAGTAAGAGTCCAAACAAAAAGGTACTTGCTCAAAGTCAGAATGTGCACTTCAGAGAATGAGTGGAGTCCCCACCAGATCGTCTGTTATGGACTGGACGAGATCGCACAAGCAGACCATGTCGTTAGCCCACGGCAGCTCAAGAAGTTCTTCCCGAAGGTCAAGACAGAGGAACTGGTCAGGCCAGAGAAAATCGAACTCTTAATCAGCCACCGAGAGGGTAGGCTTGCTCCGCAGCGGATGAAGACAGTGGGAGACCTGGTGTTGTGGGACGGCCCACTGGGCAAGACTGTGGGGGGAGCGCACCCTGATCTGTTCGAAGAGGTGAAGGTATCCATTCACAACTCAAAGACACATTTTGCACGCTCAATGAGAGCAAAAGTGATCAAGGTCGAAGAGATTTCCAGAGAGCCAAATAGCTCCAGAGAGGAAACGCTGGGCCTGGAGCAAGAGAGTGGTGAGGAGATCAGGAACATGGCCACAACCAGCAAGGAAGTTCTTGAGTGGTGGAAATGGGACAGCATCGGAGCTGCCTGTGAGCCGAAGTGTGGAGGATGTCGGTGCGGGAAATGCCAGCCAGGGGGGAAGGAAATGACTCTAGCTGAAGGGAAGGAACTAGAAAAGATCAAGGAAGGCCTGACCTATGTGGCTACTGACGACCACAGGGACTCGCCGCACTGGAACGCGGGATACCCCTGGACTGAAGACCCGGCTTCACTTCCAAATAACAGGAAAGTGGTGGAAGCGACATTCTTGAGAACCGAAAAGCGCCTCATGAAGGACCCATTGTGGAGAGCTGCTTACGCAGCCCAAGTACACGAGATGGTGGAAAGAGGAGCAGCCATCGAGTTAAAGAAGGACACAATCAACAGTTAGAGAGGGCCAGTTTGGTACGTAAGTCACCTAATCGCACCGAACCCTCACTCTGTCACCACGCCAGTGCGGCTCGTCTGGAACAGTAGCCAAGAGTTCAAAGGGACGAGCATGAACAACATCCTGCTGAAGGGTCCGGATGTGCTAAACCCAATCCGGGCGGTTCTGCTCAGGTTCAGAGCAGGAGAGCATGCGGCCATAGGAGACATCAAGAAGATGTACAATTCTGTGTGGCTGAACGAAAGAGAGGTTCACCTTCATCAGTTCCTCTGGAGGGACTCACTCGAGGAAGAGATCAGAGACTTCGCTATCACTCGGGTCAATATTGGAGACAGGCCAGCGGGATGCATAGCGCAGTTGGCCATGAGGGAAACCGCGAGACTGCCCAGGTTCTCTCACATGAGCGACGAGAGAAGAGTGCTTGAAGAGGAAAGCTATGTGGACGACATCTTCACGTCCCACAATGACCCAGGGAAGCTGGACAAGATCACAAGAGGAGTGGAGGAGATACTCTGGGCCGGAGGCTTCTCGCTCAAACCGTGGGTTCGGTCCGGTCAAAGTGGGAGGTGCGAGGGTAGTCAGGTTGGGCAAGCTGTTAAAAGCCCAAGTCCAGAGTCCGGAACCCTGGTGTTGCCCAACCAGCTAGGGCAGGAAGACAACAAGGCTCTTGGTGTCGGATACTACGTGGACAGCGACAGACTCTTCCTGATGGTTTCAATCAACTTCTCCAGAAGAAAGCAGAAGATGAGGACGGGGGTCGACCTCTCAGAGAAGGAGATCAAGGAGAAAACGCTAAACCCTCAGACCAGACGGGAGATCCTAAGCCAGGTAGCAGGGCTCTACGACCCTGTTGGTGTAGCTACCCCAGCCAAAGCGAGAGGGGCCATCTTGGTAAGGAGAGCCTTCCAGGAGACTGGGGGAGGAGACTCCAAGAAAGACACGTGGGACAGTCCCCTTCTGACAGACCTCTGGGCAGATGCCATCAAGCTTTTTGAAGAGTATGTGCGGCTTCGTCAAATCAGTTTCGAAAGGAGCCTTACTCTTCCTGGATGGAGGGGGAGGCCGTGGGGCATCACGTTTTCAGATGGGAGTGATGACGCCTTCGGAGCTGTTCTGTACCTGAGGTGGGAGACGTCTACAGAGGCGGACATCCGCCTTGTTGAGTCAAAGGCCAAGCTGGCGCCCCTTGACCAGAAGGGCGACGTGGTCAAAGCAGAGTTCTGCGGCGCCGTCTTCGCTGCCAGGCTGAGAGGGTTCTGGGAGAGGCAGGGTCGACTTGAGGTGGAGAGACGGTTCCACTTCGTAGACAGCCAGACTATCCTGGGAGCTATCCAGAGGGAGAGTTACGGGTATCAGACGTTATTCGCGAACAGGGTCGGGGAGTTTCAGAAGGCTGGGCCAGTAGCTGACTGGTGGTGGATCTCAGGAGATCTGAACGTCGCCAACCTCATCACCCGAGGAGGTCCTCTAGAAGACCTGGGTGAGGGCTCCATTTGGCAAAAGGGTCCTGAGTTCCAAGTGAGGCCGGTAGAAGAGTGTCCCATGAAGTCCGCAGCGGAGGTGGCGGCCAGCACCAGAGAGGCTGTGAGTAAGCTCCAGCGGAGGGCATTCACAGTGGCTTTCACTAGAGCCCAGTGGAAGAAGACGGCAAATCCTGTCCAGGGGCGTCTGGATGGGACTGACGAGGCTCCTGTGCACACGGTGAAGGAGGAAGAGTCGACCTCCGCTGAGATTGAAAACAAGGAGAGGCTCTGGGGCGCAGCTATTGTTGATCTGGTTGAGCCTGAAAAGTTCAGTAGCTTGGCCAAGCTCTGTTGGGTGATCGGTTGGGTTCGCCGAGCTGTTAAGAGACGGATGATTCGCGGGAGAGCCATGGAGAGAGCAGAGTGGGAGGCTAAGCACTCGAGAGAGAAGGTGGGCAAGCCAGTTATCGATGTGAGGGAGGTCAGAGCGGCCTTTTGGGACCTATGCTTGGCAGCCCAAGAGGGGGTAGCTTTCCCTGAGTCTACATTGAACAGGCTTGTAGCCGTCAGAGAAGAGATGTCAGGACTACTGTTGTGCTATGGAAGGGTCCAGACCACAGGAGAGACAGGAGTGCCACTGGTTCCGTATGGAGCATGGATAAGCACCCTGCTGGCAGCGAGCGACCCTGTGATGCTGGCCGTGCCTCTTCGGGGGGACCTGGCTCCGGGGTCGTTAAAGACTAAAAGAAGAAATTAAAGAGTTGACCGAAGAAACACCACCAAAGAGAAAGCGGTGATTATTAGTGTGGTCTCCTTAGGTCTAGAGTCCAGTAGACCAAGTGGGAGGTGTGTTACTTTCTATGGGGTGGTTGGATTTGAGTTGTGTTTAGTCAGAGATTTTTGTTTAGTTTAAGTACAAACTTGTGACAGTTATTTCGTTTACATGTAGTTAAATTGTAACATTGTTTGAATTGTTAGTTACATAAGTGAATCTGAGTATTGATAATAATAATGAGATTTATTCCAGTTCCGATTGTATGTGATTTCTGTGTGCTTGATAAGGACTTTTATTGCGAAATTCTACTGGCGAGAAATGCGTGCATCCGGGGTCTCAGTTAGGGAGCTGCTGTGATTGGCTGATTTACGTTCTGGGGGTGACGTCAAGAAAGTTAATACAGCTTCAGAGCGGGGACTCTTTAGTATGACGGGACGAGGACGGACTGGTGAGTGATTGCAAGAGTGAGTGAGTTATATTGTGTGTTAGCTTTGAGTTGAGGGTACTTGAATGATGTATGTTTGTATTTTGTGTGTTTTCTTTTTCAAGGTTCGTAACCTGTTGGTTAAAAATAAAGAAATTTTCGACCATTGAGTGACGTCCTGTTCATCCTCGCCTCAGCTGCGGGGCTTGTTTGAGAGTTAGCAGCACAATCTGCTCTTGTGCTCCTGGCTCTCGGTGCTGCCTTTGACACTTTTGACCAGGATATTTTACTAGAGAAATTAGAAAAATTGGTCAGCCTACCTGGCCCAGTTCTTAACTGGTTTAAAAACCTACCCACAGGACAGGGAGTTCTTTGTGTCCATTGGCGACTTTGCCTCAGACTAAGTGGGTATTATGTGTTGGGTACCCCAAAGTTTGATTCTTGGACCATTACTATTTAATCTCTATATGCTCCCACTTGCACATGTTTTACAGAAACATAAAATAAATTACAATTATTTATGTAGCTGATTCACAACTGTACATATCCCTATCTCCTGATGTCCCATACATTCCCTAAGGCAGTGTATTAATAATATTAATGTATGGCTGACAGAAAACAACTGAACAAAGACAAAACAGAAATACTGTTGTTTGTTTTTTTTGCTGGTATGTTCTTTGTCGAGGAGCTGAAATTTACTTGTTTCATGTCAGTTTCAATACTGGCTGCCAGCAAATCAACAAACGTAGCAGAAAACGAAACATCACCTGGTACAACCCAATGGCCACAAACATTGGTAAACAGTTTTTTTTTACTTTAACTTTACCTCGGACTATCAACTGAGGAAGATATTCAATAGGAACACCATCAAAATTAGTTACAGCTGCATGCCTAACATTCAACAAATAATATCGTCCCACAACACAAGAATCATGAACAAATTAATGACACCTTCATCACAATCAGACTCCCCCAACTGCAACTGCCATGTGAACGACTCACGCCCCCTCGAAAGAAAATGCCAGATGAAAGGAGTTATCTACCAAGCTACGGGGACAAGAAATGACAACGACAAAATAGAGACATACATCGGTCTAACAGAGGGAACATTCAAAAAGAGGTTTTACATGTGTAACTTTAGAGACAACCATTTAAAGAATGTAACATCTTTAAGACGTTATATTTGGTCATTGTCGGGCAGAAACATTAATTATTCAACCACCTGGAAAATCCTCTCAAAGAATAAACCATATTCACTAGTAGTAAAATGTGCAATCTATGTCTAACTAAAAATATTTTATCATTTGCAAACCAGAAATGTCCACATTGAATAACAGGAATGGTTTGGCCAGCAGTTGCAGACATAGATATAAGCACCTATTTTATAATTATAAATAAATCATGCCAATACACAAATTTTGTTTGGACTTTGGAGTGGAGTTTTTATATGAGTCCTCATGGTGTATTTCTACATGGCAATCACTGTTGCCTGCATCACCAAATGATGAGTGAGTGACAAAAAAAAAAAAAATTGGCTACTTGGCCTACAGTGATTTGCCACCCAGAAAAAAACAAATTAACAAGGTATCAGTTTCTGTGCCACCCCAATGTGAGCAATGGTCTCAGCCAGGCCACACCTGTAAATATTGTCTGGCTCCACTACTGTGGCTGCTCCATTAGATGTCTTACAGGTACAGGACTTGTGCTTAACAACCATGTAGCCTCTCTACTCTGGCATCGTCTGGCATGTGTAGACCTCCTCGTGTTTATTAGCCCAGATCCAAACAAAAATGTATAACATCTTCTGGGATCATTTACACTGGGTACCACAGAGTGTGTTGTTTTTATGCAGACAGGAGGTTGGACAGGGCTTCATCCACCTGACCAGCAGAACAGCCACCTTTAGGTTCCAGTTTGTCAAGATAAGACATACGTAGTATGTACTGACATATGCACAGAATAGTTTTATCAGTGGTGATAAAAAAAAAGTTTTTTCCCCATACCTCAAGCATGCACACACACACACACACACACACACACACACACACACACACACACACACATTTCCTGTCACTAGCAGAAGGGCCTTTCTTTATGCAAGCAGTCAGAGGTCTCAGATGTTGGCGGGAGGTTTGCACCAATGAAGATAAATGGATATACTCACTGGGATCCCTCTTTCTGTGTGTGTGTGTGTGTGTGTGTGTGTTTATTCTGTGTATTGTATTGTATGTGTATATGTATTGTAGAGTGATGTTTCGTGTCATCTGCAAAAAGAGAGAGCTGAGGTGAAAAGGCTACAGAGGAAAAAGGGGTTTGTGTACGTGTATGTGTGTGTGTGTGTGTGTGTGTGTGTGTGTGTGTGTGTGTGTGGTTCTGACTACAGTGACAGATGGAGTAGTGGGCAGTTAGATAACCAATGACCTTGTTGGATGACAATCATGATACTTGTGGCCAAATTCAGCCTGTTTTTCATGCTCAACCAACCAGAGTACCCATCACAAGAGGCAGCCAGCAAATAGAGGGTGCTAAGGCATCGCCCCACCACTCTCCTAATCCTAGATAAGGGTTCCCCAATTAGTTTTCTCCAAGGGCCAAACTATGTAATGCATGCCAAGCCAAGGGCCAAAACCTCCATTTCTTTTTTCTTTTTTTTCCCATTGTGCCAGTAAAATGTGTTTTATGTGCAGATGTTGATGTTGCTGCTATTACGGTTATTATTATTATTATTATTTGTAGTCGTATTAGTAGTAGTAGTTGTAGTAGTAGTAGTAGTTGTAGTAGTAGTAGTAGTAGTAGTAGTAGGAGCATTGCAATAGCTCTCATGTTTTTGAATTGAAGTTGGAACCACATTGATCAAAAAGTCACTCACCCCAACGTCCTTGTGTTGTGCTTTGAGCAAATCAGATGTTCCCATGTCCAAGATCTCGATCTGAAGAGTTGCCTCATCTATGGAAGGTACCAGCCTTTTTTTCATTTGCAGTCCACTGGCCGTCAGCCAACACAGAGGACATCTGTCTCAGGAAGAGGAGGATGTCACTTGACAGTTTAGGGGAGCTTTTAAATCATTCCTTTAAGTTTTCTGCCAGACTCGTCATGAAATCCTTCATTGCTGGATTCTCCCATGTTTTGTTCTTCTTGCTATGGTCCCGCAAATGTGAAAAGTGCAACCTTCTTCCATGAATGTCTCTCTCTAAAAGGTTCAGCTTTGACTGGAAAGCTTAACTGACTGCCTTGCCCATGTCCACAAAAGTGTGGTTCTTGCCTTTTAATAGCAGATTAAGGTGATGAGACATGATGTCACACAAAAAAATAACATATGCCATCACCTTATTGTCAATTAAAAACCTCTGATATTGTTGGGCTTTTTGGCTCCACAGTCTGGATAAAAATGACACAAGCTCGTCGCGCAGGTTGCACACCCTCTCCAACACACAGCCTTTGCTCAGCCAGCATAAATCATCATGCAGCATAAAATCCTTGTATTCCGCTGACATTTCCTCCAGCAATGCTCCGGGGTTCCTGCAGGTTTCAACAGGTTAAATTTAAGACTTTTTAAGACCTTTTTAAGACCACTTTGAATAAAATGTAAGACCAATGTCACGGCAAAAAAAAAGAATGAAGGAAAAATACTATGAAATAATAAAGAAGTCCTAGAATTACTTTTATTAACGTTCAACAAGAACAACTTCACGTGCCATGGCAACAATTCTTTCAATGAACATGCAGTAAAATAACAACTACAGTACAGGCACCTACTACAGATCAGATTATGTGTGGGACTTCAAAAACATGCCCCTCCACCGGTTTCAACCAAGCACTAAACGTGCTTTTCTCCAACCACTGGTAGTTTAATTTGCACTTCCCCATGAAGTTAGAAAAGTAACAGACATACGTTAAAGACTTCAGCATTCATTTATCTCTTGGCTCGGACTGACAGCATGACACACGCTAGAGGATACAAACACAAAACACTAGTTTGGTGTTCTCCGATATATTGACCGGGGAGCTGCAAAGTAATGACCATTGCTTCCATGTTGTTTTCTTTCAATACGGATTATTGGAGCAGAACTGACTAGTACTATAGTGCTTACGTTGCAGCCCGGACATTTAAGCTGATACAGAGAAGTTATATTTTTAAGACCTATTAGAATCATATTTAAGACCAAAATACACATTTTAGATCAAATTTAATACTGTTTTAATGCCTAAAATTCTGATGATCAAATTTAAGGTTTTTTAAGACCACGCGGGAACCCTGTGCCCAGAAAAGCCGATGTTGCAGCAGACTAGAACTCTCACAAACGAAATTTACCAGCCTCGTCACAATATCCATCGCTTCTTTCATTCCCCCACACAGTTTAGCACTTAACACTGATTTGTTAATCATGCAATGGCATGCTAAGAGCGCTGGGTTAACAGCAGCAAACCTTCTTACCAAGCCGTGTTGTCCTACCATTGACAGAGCCTCATCGGTGACAACGGACACAATTTTGCGCACATCCAGGCCATTCTTCTCAAGCAACTGTGTTAATTCACTAAAGATGATTACCCCAGTTGTGTGCCCTGGTGGAGGAGATAAACAAAGTAGTTCCTCCTGAAATTTCTTCCCATCAAAAAAATCTTGTCAATACAGATAGCTGTTCCTTATCGGTTCGATGACAGGACCAGTTTATGGCTTGCGGGCGGCACGGTGGCCCAGTGGTTAGCACTGTTGCCTCACAGCACAAATGTTCTGGGTTCGAACCCTAGGCCGTCGCACGTCCTTTTTGTGTGGAGTTTGTATGTTCTTGTGTCTGCGTGGGTTTCCTCCGAGTGCTCCGGTTTCCTCCCCCTGTAACGGTTTAGGTCGTGTCTTTTGGCTGAGGCAGTGGAGGACGAAAACTCCCATCCACACAATTGCTGGGATGTCACAAATGTTCGTAATTTATCAAACTACACATCAGCCTTACCAAGTGCGGCTACTATTTTATCATACATGATTAAAAACAGAGGCCACACGTAACCTAAACGTTATTGTTGAGTTGAGAGGTGAAATGAACGGGAGCTCTGCAACGTCCTTCAGCGTGTACGCTGTTCAAATGATTCAAGGCAGAAACAAAGGCACTGTCTAATGACGTCGCTCCTAGGCGACACAAGTACGCCCCTGTCTTAAAGGTACATTTCACAATTTCGACTGTTACGCCACCATCAAAAAGACATGCATGTTAGAGAAGAACTGGAGTTAGTCCCCAGGCATTGCAGACGGTAACGTTTTCTACCCCATCATTGGTTGGTTATAGTTAAATGTTTTCCCCTCTGATTGGTTGCTGTCCACCGAAATGAGGGGCGTGACGCTGGGCAACGCAAACTGTACGTTCTTTGTTGAATCACATTAGCAGTTGATGAGTGCGCGACGCACGAAAAAGCTTATACTGCTATGTATTAAACGTTTTTTTTTCCTGCATCTGTATTGATATAGACCACTGGAACACTTCCGGGTACCTTGACAACAGGACGCCAGGAGAGGGGGATAGAAAACCCAAGCCGCCAAGCCGCACTGTATTAGATACGCAGCTTAGCCGTAGCTACGATGCCCAAAAGTTGATGTGTGGTGGACTGTACTGTTAACAAGAAAAACAACCCAAATATTCGGTTTTTTGTATTGCCTAAAAGGCAGAAGGAGGGAGAAAAACGACTGAAATGGCTCCAGGCGATCAGAAGGAAAGACAAGGATGGACAACTTTGGGATCCTGACAGCAAACATGTTTACGTCTGCTGTCTGCACTTCATCACTGGTAATAGGTTACGTCTATTCTACATTTTATAATCACCAAAATGTCAAGAGCCGGTGGCTATATGGAATTCCACAGTTAGCTAAACCTGTCTGAATGGGATCACATTCTTCAAACCTATATGTATTTTTATCCATTAAAAATCATAAAATGGTCCCTCCCCCCTGAATATTTGGTCACATGCTCAATATTTTTTATCTTTCCTAGTGTAAACTCCTAATAAGACACGTTAGTCCATAGCTAACAAGTCTGACCCTTTAGCCGAGCGGTTAGTGATGTCGCCTTGTGGTGCAGTACACCCCGTATCGAATTCCGCACCGGGCAAGAAAATAACCGGTTACATTGATGGCAGCGGTGGGATCCGGAAGTGTGCACATCCTCAGAAGTCTCTTCGGAGCGCGGAATGACAAAGCGCGAGGGCGCGCTTCCGGGGAGGGTGACGACTGTAAACTACTAATAAGACACGTTAGTCCCTTGTTAACGAATCTGATCCTTTAGCCGAGCGGTTAGTAATGTCGCCTTGTGGTGCAGTACACCTCGTATCGAATCCCGCACCGGGCAAGAAAATAACCGGTTACACTAGAAACAAGGGGTAACTACCCCGGTCTCCCCTTACCCAGTTAAAATGCAAACATTGTTATCACATTATTATTGTCATGCTTATTGAGTAGTATATCATGCATCATTGTATGCAGTCATGTGTAATCCAGTAAAAAGTAATAATTGAATAAAATGCAAACATTTGTTGAAAATGTAGCCTAGTTCCTATGTCTTTTCCCCATGGCTGCTCTAGGTCATGATGTGTGATTTAATTTTTGCCTTTTATCATTTCAGGGTGTAATGCAAAGGACCCCATGCACCCGGACTACTGTCCCTTGAAAGGACACTGGCCACCGATACTGCGAATTTTTTGCAAATATCGGTTCTTGTCCGCAGCAGCCAACGTAGCGACATAGTTAGCCATTTAAACCGTGTTCAAACTTGCCGGCTTCTATCCCCCTCTAGCTCCCCCCACTCTAACGTTCGAACGCGGAAGTGCAGTGGTCTGTTCCGTACCTCGTTAGTTGCATAGACATTTTCCGGTTTTCAATGGCGTTGTTATAAGTGCTTGACATGTATTGTGTTTGGATTTGACACCTGTGGGTACCCGTAAGGAGTTTTGTCATATCCGGAAGTTGAAGCAAGATAATTTACTCAGTAAAGTGTTAAAATGCGAGTATGCGTTTGTCGTTCGTTTTGATTCAATTCAGTGAATATTGTAATGGTCTAATTTCAAGTGTTAAGACGCAAACACAACAATGGCGACGAGAATATAGTGACCATATTCGCTTTAACTGGCGGTGATTAGGTTTGAACTGTTAACATGGAGAAATCCGGGATTCGGAATTTGGCATGCTTTGGCGAACCAGCCACGCTTGGTCCGAAATGGACAAGATAGTTGGCGTCGTTCGAACTCTATGCTGATTGCAAAGGACTAATTTTAACTATACGCTGCGGACGCCATAAAGCAGAGAAGGTTGGCTCTGCTCTTACACCTTGCCGGACCAGATGTACAAGACATCTTCTCAACGTTAGCCAACACAGGGGAGGTGACGGATTATGCGGCGGCGGTGTGTGCTTTGAATCAGTACTTTTTACCCCAAGTTAATGCAGCATTTGCTCGACAAACTTTTCACAAGTTATCTCAGAACACTGGTGAGATACAGCAGTTTACTACTCCCCTGCGACAGGCTGCCAGAGATTGTGACTTTGGGGGGAATACTAATAATCAGATAAGGGATGCTATCCTGAGCAGGTGTACTTCGATGTACGTGAGAAGGAAACTGTTGGGGGAAGGGCCAGGTTTAACACTCGTCCGCACATTGCAACTAGCCTCGCAGTGCGAGAACGTGGAGGAACAGTTGTCAGCCATGTAGGGCGCGACGAAGGCGGAAACAGAGACTGTCCATCATGTTGCACAAAAAGGAGGGAGACGCGTGAAACATTCCAGAGCGACGCCAACAACCAAAAGCGATCAAAATGAAAGGAAGTGTTACAGATGTGGACATACAGATCACCTGGGCAGGGACCCGAAATGCCCCGCACGTGGACAGACATGTCATAAGTGCAATGGAAACTAGGACCACTTTTCAGCAGTATGTCGCACCAAGCCTAAAGGTGCAAAACAACGTGTGAGTAATGTTGAGGAACAAGGTGACTATGCATTCGTTGTTAAAGAGAATAACACAACTGAGAGACTTACCTTTTCTGTGGGGGGAGTAAAACTGCATATTTTAGTTGATTCAGGGGCGACCAGTAGTGTGATGGGTGAAAATACGTGAGAGAGACTAAAATCACAATGTATTAAGTGTAATTCATACATTCTCAAGACAGAGAGAAAGCTGTTCTCTTATGGTGCTAGCCATCCACTATCTGTTAAAGGTGCATTCTCGTGTGAGATCGCAGTTGGAAATAAAACTGAGCAGGCAAAGTTCATTGTGGTTAATGGCATGTGAGAGGCATTGCTAGGAAAGGAGACAGCCATGAGACTTGGAGTTTTGAAAATAGGAGTCGATGTTGCAGCTGTATTGAACATAAAACAGTCACTTGAACAGCAGTATCCAGAGCTATTACAAGGGGTTGGAAAAATAAACTCCAAGTAGGTTAGCTTACACATCAACTCAGACGTGAAGCCTGTCGCCCAGCCTCTTAGGCGCATACCATTCAACCTCAGGGCGGTAGTAGAGGCCAAAATAAAGCAATTAATGGACATGGACATTATTGAACCTGTAGATGGCCCCACCTCATGGGTAGACCCTGTAGTTATCGTACCAAAAGCTAACAATGATGTGAGACTGTGTTTGGACATGAGACGGGCAAACCAGACTGTATAGAGGGAGCTGTATCCTATTCCCACAGTGGATGAGATACTCCAAGACATGAATCGCTCAATGGTGTTTAGCAAGCTAGACCTAAAATGGGCCGCTCTGATGGCCGAGCAGCATAAACCGCCGTTCTTGCAATCCGCTCGTCATGTGGCTGGGATGTTCGTATCCCAGACTCGCCGTAACCGGTCACGGCCAGAGCGTCCACGGGGTAAGGCATTCATCAGGCCACCCTTACCCGAGGGATAGTGGGTGTAGATCGGTGTAGTGTTCGGGGACTCGTCGTTCTCCAGCGACCCCTCTGGCCCGTCCGGGCGCCTGCAGCCAAGCAACCGAAAGCATTCTCCCTACGTCTCCTTCGCGGCTTGAAGGAAATGCAATCCATGCGAGGCTTCAGCTTGTAAAATAGCGAGAGCAGCTGACACGAGTTTGAAGGAAGCTGGTGTTACGACTATCTCCTTCCTGTGGAAACGTGAGCCAGAGGAATTATTCGACAAGAGTTCTGGCCATATGCCATTGGGTTAATCAGGTGTGGTAAGAGGAAAAACTAGAAATAAATTTATTTAAAAAAAGCTAGACCTAAAATGGGGATACCGTCAGTTGGAACTGAGCCCCGAGTCACGTGGAATCACGACCTTTGCCGTACACAGCAGAGTGTACCGGTATAAACAGCTGATATCCGGTGTGTGCTCAGCCAGCGAGCAATACCAGCACGATGTAGCTAATGCACTAGTAGGGATAGAGCGTGTCGAACATATATCCGATGACATCATCATGCACACACACGACCAGGAGACACACGACAGACGTCTCCATGCCGTCCTGACCAGGCTGATGGAGAGAGGCCTGACTCTAAACCCAGACAAATGCCAGTTTAACATGGACAGGTTAGTTTTCATAGGCATCCTGTTGTCTGAGAAGGGCATTGGACTGACAGAAGAGAGAGTGCGAGCAGTGGCGGAAACTCGCAAGCCAGAGAATGCGGCGGAAGTGAGGAGCTTCCTCGGACTAGTCGGATACAGCAGCAGGTTCATCCCGCAGTTTGCGACCCAATCCGAGCCGCTGCGACGTCTGACAAGAAAGGACACCCCATTCGAGTTCGGACCAGAGCAGAGAGAAGCATTCCATGCACTCAAGGATGAACTGACCAGAGCTGGCACTTTAGCATACTTTGATAAGGAGGCACAGACCAAAGTGATCGCAGACGCAAGCCCCGTAGGATTAGGTGCAGTGCTCGTTCAGGTCCAACAGGGGGAAGAGGTGCCGATATGCTATGTGAGTTGTACCTTAAGTGAATGTGAGCAGAAATACTCTCAAACCGAGCGAGAGGCCCTAGCTCTAGTGTGGGTGTGTGAGAGGCTGCTTCTGTATGTTTATGGTTGACAGTTTACCTTAATAACAGATCATAAGCCCTTAGAAGTAATATACAGCCCTCGCTCCAAACCCTGCGCCTACATTGAGAGGTGGGTACTCCGATTACAACCATACGATTTCAAAGCGCTACACATGCCAGGCAAGCAAAATATTGCAGACCCAATGTCATGATTGCTGGGTGAGACAGCACAACGTGAGAGACACAATCACGGCTCAGATGAGTATGTGAGCTTTGTCACTGTCAACACCAACACCAAAGGCACTCATGACCAGAGAGGTGGAGGAGGCCTCTGCAACCAACCCAGAGCTGATCGAGGTACGAAAGGCAATCACAAATGGGTGGTTTGAGAACTGCAAAGCATATGCAGCCATAGCGAATGAACTGTGCATAGTGGGATATTTGGTCCTCTGTGGGACACATACTGTGCTACCCTGTGTCCTACACACATGAGCACTGGCTTTAGCACATGAGGGACATCTCGGAATAGTGGGGACAAAACACCACCTGAGAACCAAGGTTTGGTGGCCGGGGATGGATCGAGTGGCTGAAAAAACATTGCAAAGACTGCCACAGTTGCCAGATAGTAGCCAGACCTGACTCACCAGAACCACTGAGACCCACACCCCTTCCAGATAGGCCTTGGCAGGATGTGGCCGTAGACTTGCTTGGACCCCTGCCATCCAACCATTCCATTCTTGTAGGATTATTATAGTCGTTATTACGAATATGATATCTTGACATCTACAGCAACAGAGAAGGTTATTGATAGCCTAGAGTCAACACTTAGCCATCACAGCTTACCAGTCACCTGTAAATCAGATAATGGCCCACAGTTCAAGTCTGCGCTATTCCAAGAATATTGTGAAAATAATGGCATCACACATCTGAAGACAACGGCTAAATGGGCTCAGGCCAATGGAGACGTCGAGTGCCAGAATGCATCATTAATGAAGAGAATCAGGATTGCTCA
Source organism: Lampris incognitus (assembly GCF_029633865.1). NCBI lineage: Eukaryota > Metazoa > Chordata > Actinopteri > Lampriformes > Lampridae > Lampris > Lampris incognitus. The sequence continues at coordinate 107,188,843 of NC_079212.1, read as the reverse complement.
TTCAGAAGGACTAAACTGGAAAAGGGAGCTGAGAAAATATGACTGTACAGGAGAATCAACCATACCATGACAGGAAAGAGCCCGGCAGAATTGCTTTTTAATCATAAAGTGAGAGGAAAACTGCCAGACGTCAGAGTCACGCATAGACATGGAAGTGCGTGATTGGGACAGTGAGAAAAAGGGCAAATCCAAACTGTACGCTGATGATTGCCGGAGAGCACAGTGCTCAGAGATCGAAGTCGGCGACACCGTGCTTGTAAGACAAGTCAAAGTGTATAAGTTTACCACTCCCTTTAACGCTACACCATACAAATTTGTGAGTAAAACAGGGAGTCATGTGATTGTAGAATCCCCAATGGGAGCATGGTACGCAAGGAACAGTACTTTCGTGAAAAAGTACAGGACAACTGGACCGGAGGAGACAACCCATGAGCAGGATGACACACAAGGGGTTGAGGACATCACGGTGGACTCCGATAAGGACACAGTGGCCCCGCCAACACCCACTGGCACCAGCGTGGTAGACATGCCTAATGCAGGCAGGTCTCAGCGGGCCAAACGAGCGCCCCAGAGACTGTCTGACTATGACTTGACTTGAATTTAAAGGAAGGGCACAGGTGATGTGATGGTTGATGACTTTTTATTATTGTTGTCAGACACAGGTTTGTAAGATGTCTGGATGCAAAGTAATTACAAAATTTAGTTATCAGACACAGGTTTGTAAGATGTCTGTAGATTTTCATGGAAAAAAGGGATGTCATGTATTGTGTTTGGATTTGACACCTGTGGGTACCCGTGAGGAGTGATGTCATATCCGGAATGTTGTAGCAAGAGAATTTACTCAGTAAAGTGTTGAAATGCGAGTATGAGTTTGTCGTTCATTTTGATTCAATTCAGTGAATATTGTAATGGTCTAATTTCAAGTATTAAGACGTAAACACAACAGTGCTCAACTAATGAGGAACAGAATATCAATACAGATACAGGAAAAAAAGTTTTAATACATTGCAGTACAGGCATGTTTCGTGTGTCACGCACTCATCAGCTGCTAATGTGATTCAACAAAGAACATACAGTTTGCATTGCCCAGCGTCAGGCCCCGAATTTCTACACACACACACACACACACACACGACATATATATATATATATATATATATATATAGCGTTTTTTCCGAAACCGTCAATGGTGTTATAAGTGCTCAACTAATGAGGAGCAGAATTTCAACATACATACAGGAAAAAAAAAAGTTTTAATGCATAGCAGTACAAGCTTGTTTTGTGCGTCGTGCACTCATCAGCTGCTAATCTGATGAGCCAATTAGCAGCTGATGAGTGTGCGACGCATGAAACAAGCTTGTACTGCTATGCATTAAAATATTTTCTTGTATCTGTGTTGATATATATATATATGTGTATATATATATATGTGTGTGTGTATATATATATATATATATATATATATATATACAGTGCATGCGGAAAGTATTAACACCCCTTCACTTTCCCCACATTTTGTTATGTTACAGCCTTATTCCAAAATGGATTAAATTCCTTTTTTTTCTCTCATCAATCTACACACAATACCCCATAATGGCAAAGTGAAAAAGGTTTTGTGGAAATTTTTGCAAATTTATTAAAAATAAAAAACTGAAATATTGCATGTACATAAGTATTCACACCCTTTGCTATGATATTCAAAATTGAGTTCAGGTTCATCCTTTTTCCACTGATCATCCTTGAGATGTTTCTACATCTTGATTGGAGTCCCCCTGTAGTAAATTCAACTGATTGGACATGATTTGGAAAGGCACACACCTGTCTATATAAGGTCCCACTGTTGACAGTGCATGTCAGAGCAGAAACCAAGCCATGAAGTCAAAGGAATTGTCTGTGGACCGCCGAGACAGAATTGTATCAAGGCACAGATCTGGGGAAGGGTACAAAAAAATTTCTACAGCTTTGAAGATCCCGAAGAGCACAGTGGTCTCCATCATTCGTAAATGGAAGAAGTTTGGATCCACCAGGTCTCTTCCTAGAGCTGGCCACACAGCTAAACTGAGCAATCGGGGGAGAACGGCCTTGGTTAGGGAGGTGACCAAGAACCCGATGGTCACTCTGACAGAGCTCCAGCATTCCTCTGTGGAGATGGGAGAACCTTCCAGAAGGACAACCATCTCTGCAGCACTCCACCAATCAGACCTTTATGGTAGAGTGGCCAGACGGAAGCCTCTGCTCAGTAAAAGGCACATGACAGCCCGCTTGGAGTTTGCCAGAAAGCACATAAATGACTCTCAGACCATGAGAAACAAGATTCTCTGGTCTGATGAAACCAAGATTGAACTCTTTGGCCTGAATGCCAAATGCCACGTCTGGAGGAAACCAGGCTCCTCTCATCACCTTTGCTAATACCATCCCTACAGTGAAGCATGGTGGTGGCAGCATCATGCTGTGGGGATGTTCTTCAGTGGCAGGAACTGGGAGACTATTCAGGATCGAGGGAAAGATGAATGGAGCAAAGTACAGAGAGATCCTTGATGAAAACCTGCTCTAGAGTGCTCAGGACCTCAGACTGGGGTGAAGGTTTACCTTTCAACACCACAACAACCTTAAGCACACAGCCAAGACAATGAAGCAGTGGCTTCGGGACAAGTCTGAGTGGCCCAGCCAGAGCCCAGACTTGAACCTCATTGAACATCTCTGGAAAGACCTGAAAATACCTTACAGAGCTCGAGAGGATCTGCAGAGAAGAATGGGAGAAATACCCCAAATATAGGTGTGCCAAGCTTGTAGCTTCATACCCAAGAAGACTTAAGGTTGTAATCGCTGCCAAGGGTGCCTCAACCAAGTACTGAGTAAAGGGTGTGAATACTTATGTACATGCAATATTTCAGTTATTTATTTTTAATAAATTTGCAAAATTTTCTACAAAACCTTTTTTGCTTTGTCATTATGGGGTATTGTATGTAGATTGATGAGAAAACAAGGAATTTAATCCATTTTGGAATAAGGCTGTAACATAACAAAATGTGGGGGAAGTGAAGGGGTGTGAATACTTTCCAGATGCACTGTATGTATTTAAATATATAAAACCTCATAAAATGAAACCCCCAATTGTAGGGAAAGTGCTCAACAAACATGGAGCAAAATAATGCAGTGTTTCAAGTAATTCTTTAATAGACAGTACAAGCCTGTTTCATGCTATATGCAATCACAGCTGTCACAGCTGATGATTGCATATAGCACGAAACAGACTTGTACTGTCTCATAAAGAATTACTTGAATCACTGGATTATAGCTGATGAGCACGTGCATCACCAAACAAGCTTGTACTGCTATGCATTAAAGTTTTTTTCCCCTACGTCTGTCATATCTCTCTCTCTCTCTCTCTCTCTCTCTCTCTCTCTCTCTCTCTCTCTCTCTCTCTCTCTCTCTCTCTCTCTCTCTCTCTCTCTCTCTCTCTCTCTCTCTATATATATATATATATATATATATATATATATACACTACCGTTCAAAAGTTTGGGAACACCCAAACAATTGCGTGTTTTCCATGAAAAGTCACACTTATTCACCACCATATGTTGTGAAATGAATAGAAAATAGAGTCAAGACATTGACAAGGTTAGAAATAATGATTTGTATTTGAAATAAGATTTTTTTTACATCAAACTTTGCTTTCGTCAAAGAATCCTCCATTTGCAGCAATTACAGCATTGCAGACCTTTGGCATTCTAGCTGTTAATTTGTTGAGGTAATCTGGAGAAATTGCACCCCACGCTTCCAGAAGCAGCTCCCACAAGTTGGATTGGTTGGATGGGCACTTCTTTGAGCAGATTGAGTTTCTGGAGCATCACATTTGTGGGGTCAATTAAACGCTCAAAATGGCCAGAAAAAGAGAACTTTCATCTGAAACTCGACAGTCTATTCTTGTTCTTAGAAATGAAGGCTATTCCATGCGAGAAATTGCTAAGAAATTGAAGATTTCCTACACCGGTGTGTACTACTCCCTTCAGAGGACAGCACAAACAGGCTCTAACAGGTACTATTTAATGAAGATGCCAGTTGGGGACCTGTGAGGCATCTGTTTCTCAAACTAGAGACTCTAATGTACTTATCTTCTTGCTCAGTTGTGCAACGCGGCCTCCCACTTCTCTTTCTACTCTGGTTAGAGCCTGTTTGTGCTGTCCTCTGAAGGGAGTAGTACACACCGGTGTAGGAAATCTTCAATTTCTTAGCAATTTCTCACATGGAATAGCCTTCATTTCTAAGAACAAGAATAGACTGTCGAGTTTCAGATGAAAGTTCTCTTTTTCTGGCCATTTTGAGCGTTTAATTGACCCCACAAATGTGATGCTCCAGAAACTCAATCTGCTCAAAGAAGTGCCCATCCAACCAATCCAACTTGTGGGAGCTGCTTCTGGAAGCGTGGGGTGCAATTTCTCCAGATTACCTCAACAAATTAACAGCTAGAATGCCAAAGGTCTGCAATGCTGTAATTGCTGCAAATGGAGGATTCTTTGACGAAAGCAAAGTTTGATGTAAAAAAAATCTTATTTCAAATACAAATCATTATTTCTAACCTTGTCAATGTCTTGACTCTATTTTCTATTCATTTCACAACATATGGTGGTGAATAAGTGTGACTTTTCATGGAAAACACAAAATTGTTTGGGTGATCCCAAACTTTTGAACGGTAGTGTATATATATATATATATATATATATATATATATATATATATCTTCCGCTTCTGGTGTGGGAACATTGCGGTGCAAATTCACATTTGCAGCAGCCTCACCCAAGTACCATGCATACAGTGTCTTTGTCAGCGTCTGCATCTAAATGTGTCTTTATTTGATGGATGGGAGAGCTGGTGCTGGATCGGCTGAGAGAGCTTGGTCTGCTGTGTCCTGTGGGCCCAGGGGCCATGGCCCTTCCTGGAGCAGTGCCTGAAGCGGTAACACCGAGGGTGGTCTGACAGGACATGGAAGCGGGGCAGGCTTAGCTAACTGCTAGCCCATGTAGACCGGCAGTTCCGATAACACTGAGGGCGGTCTGGCAGTGGCCTCGCCTAGCCTTGGCTGTGTTTTTAGTATCATCACCTCATCCGCTCCTCGATGTCCATCAAACTCAATAAGGAGAGGAAGGTTCAAAAGAAGCAAATCCGGCTAAGATTGGACCTTGAAAGTCTAAACAATACTGCCACCAAGCAGTGACTTCAGGCCTCTCTGGTGGAAACCCTTCAACAGGAATATCCCAATGACATTGGGAAGCACTGGAGCCTGCTCAAATCCGCCATCCTTGCAAATCCATCCTTGGGTACAAGTTCAGAAAACACCAGGACTGATTTGATGAGAATGACAGAGATAGAACAGCTCATCTTCAAGAAAATTAAAGCCTTACATGCCTGGCAAAATGATGTATGTAACCTGAAAGACTAAAAGAGTGGCTCACTCCAGAGCCAAGGCAGACTTCCAGAGAAGGGTGAGTGAGCTTAAGAACTCTTGCTGGATAGAAATGGTTCTGGAAATCCAGCGGCTGACAGGATCAGGTGACACCAGAGGCTTTTTCAGCACTACGAATGTCGTCTATGATCCAAGCAACCGCGGCTTAAACTTTCTGTGATCAAAGGATGGGTAGGAACTGCTGAAGGATGAGTCCATTAATGCCCAATGGAAAGGGCACTTCCAGGAACTCCCCGACTGCAACAGCACAGCTGAAACAGACATTGCCAGCCACATTCCCCAGAGTCCCATCAGAGAAGACACTGGGGAACCTTCCACCAGGACATGAGTTCAAGATGTCATCATGAGCATTAAGAACAACAAGGGAGCCATTCCAGATGGGATCCCAGCTGAGATCTTAAAGGAAGGTGGACCAGAGCTTCTGTACCACATCCATGCCCTCTTCCTCAAGATCTGGGAAAAAGAACTTCCCTCAGAGCTCAGGGATGCACTAATAGTGGCCATATTCAAGAGAGGGAACAAGGACATTGTGGAAACTACAGGAGCCTCTTACTCCTGTCAACAACAGGCAAAGTCCTCGCTCGCATCCTTGCAAACCGACTGCTACCGCTGGCTAAGGAAGTATTCCCAGAATCTCAGTGTGGCTTACACAAGGTACGGCAGACATGATATTTACAGCGTGCCAACTCAAGAAAAAAATGCTTTGAACAAAGGCAGCCTTTGTACATGGCTTTCATAGTCCTGAAAAAGGCCTTTGCAAAGGTCAGGCTCTGTGGAGCATACTATTAAGATATGGCTGCCCTGACAAATAAATCAGAATATTGAGGCTTCTACATGACGGCATGTCAGTCACAGTGTTCAGCCACAGCAGCTCTGAGTCAGAGCCCTTCACTGTGGAAACAGGGTCAAACAGAGATGCATCATCACACCCACCCTGTTTGCCATCTTTATTGCTGCCATACTCCACCTAATTGGTGGATTTGCCACAGGAATCCCAATCCTATACAGAAGTGATGGCAGGCTCTTCAGCCTTAATAAGTTCAAGGCCAAAAGCAAAGTCTGTAACACTACTATCATGGAGCTTCAGTATCCAGATGACATCGCCATCAAAGCACACTCCACAGAAGACCTCCAGGACATTCTGAATGCCATTGCCAATGCATACAGAGCCCTGGGTCTAGCATTAAACATCAATAAGACCCAGGTCCCAGGGGCGTGGCCGGGACGTCGAGGATGTAGGACACGTTTCTCTATTGCTCCTGAGTTAGTGACCAAATTTATATATTTAATCTCGCTAAATCGTGCATGTCTTTGGTGGTCAAGCGTCTAAAGAGTCCTTTAAACGATTCACACTATATTTGAGGACTTTGAAGGTGAAATGACATCTAATCGACCGAAAACGGAGTCTGCAAGAGCAGGCCGCAATAAGCCTGCGCCCTCTCCTGAATCTGATCCGCTCCCAACATCGGGTGCTACAGCTAGTGCTGACAGCATGACAGTACTGACCGCGGAAATGCTACAATCCATGATGGGCTCCCTCAAAACCGATATTTTCAGTAAGATTGACACTTCAGCTACCACTCTCAGATCAGAGATGATACTGGTCAAAGACGAGCTTAAAAGATCAATCGAGAGGATCCAGAATAAACTCGACGCACATGGAGTCGTTTTATCGGAGCTGGAGCGCAGTGCTACAGATCACAGCACTCGGATTACCGAGCTAGAGGCGAACGTCGGCTCACTAACAACTAGGGTGACATACCTGGACAACAGATGCGAGGACCTGGAAGGTAGAATGCGGAGGAACAACATCCGTCTTCTGGGAATACCGGAGGGAGTGGAGGGCCCGCGACCGACAGAATTCGTAGCCGGGCTGCTTCAGGAGCTGCTCGGCCTGGATGAGAAGCCGCTGCTAGACCGGGCACATCGCACCCTGCGGAGCCGACCCCGGGAGGGTGAACCTCCGCGACCATTTGTCATCAGGGTGCATTTCTTTCACGTCCGGAACGACATGCTGAAGAGATCTGGAGATGCGTCTCCTCACCTCTACAAGGGCAGAAGAGTCTCGATATTTCCGGACTACACCACGGCTGTGGCCAAGAAGCGGGCTAGCTTCGGAGATGTGAAGCGCCAGCTGCGCGCCTGTCCCGGCGTGAAGTATGGTCTCATCTACCCTGCGGTTCTGAGACTGACCCTGCCGGACAGCTCCACACACAGGTTTGAGGACCCGGCTGTTGCGGCCGATTTCATCAAAAACAGGGGGAAAAAAGCTGTCATGCCACCGCCGGGTCTGTAGCTCAAAATATCAGTTGGCTGGTCTGGTTAGCAGGCTAGTTAGCGGGCTAGCTGGTAGGCAGATTAGCTAGTGAAGTTAGTCTTGCAGTGCTCATTGTTGACATTTGAACGCAGCTGTTTTTTTAATTTTCAGTACATGTTGGAGAGTGAAGCTAGCCTTGCAGTGCTCATTGTTGACACTTGAATGTAGTGGGATTTTTATTTTCAATGCATGTTGATGAGTATACAGCGGACTACTCACATTAAGGTGATATAATGTGGAGATATATTTTATTCCACTTACATTACTGCCTACTATTTGTGTCATTCTCATTTCATTTTGTTTTGATCTGAGCTGCCTGCACTGCCAGTATTTGGTTGTTTACATGGTTGAAGTTCAATTTTGCCACTTTATAGATTTTGTACCTCTCTTAACTGAGTTAGTTTTCCTCGGGTCCTAATGTTATTGGAGACCGACTTATGCACATTTGCTTTATTCTAGTTCAATGGTCACAAATCTCAGGTAGCTAAGAGTAAGCTAGCTAAGTTGGTATGCGTTGCTCTAAAGGTTTTTTGTATTTAGGGGTTTGCTTGCATCTCAGTTGGGGAGATGCTTCGGCAAGAGGGATTTTGTGGGAGGGTTTTTTTCCTTCTGTATTTGTGTTTTGTTTTCTTGTGTTTTGTCACTTGTTTTTGTTTTTTGAATTTGCACTATTGAGGTCAGCCAAAATATTTAATTTGCATTATGCCTTGTCCTTAACATGTCCTCTCTCTCTTAAGACATGACTCAGCCTGACGTAGCTCATCCTGCTGGAGGGAATGGTTTTAATTTTCTCACTTGGAACTGTAGGGGCATTAACAACCCAGTTAAACGCAGTAAGGTTCTCCACCACCTCCATCAGTTGAAAGCTCACATTATCTTCCTCCAAGAAACTCATCTCAAGGTATCACAACACTCAATACTTAGGTGCAGATGGGTGGGTCAGGTGTTCCATTCCTCATTTCAGAGTAGGTCAAGAGGGGTGGCTATCTTACTTCACAAATCAGTACCTTTTACATGTTCTAATGTGATAGCTGATCCCAATGGTAGATATGTAATTGTCAGTGGTAGGTTATTCGATACGAAGGTGGTTCTTGTTAATGTTTATGGTCCTAATTGGGACAATGGTGATTTTTTCAAATCGGTTTTCTCCACACTCCCTGATATGTCCTCCCATATGCTGATCATAGGCGGTGACTTTAACTGCTGGTTGGACCCACATTTGGATCGATCCTCCACTAAATCTACTACTTTATCAACCTCAGCTGGGGTTGTCCGTACCTTTATGTCTGATTTCGCTGTTTCAGACCCTTGGAGAACATTTAATCCATCTGGGAGGGCATACTCTTTTTTCTCTTCGGTACACCACACTTTTATGCGCATAGACTACTTCCTTGTAGATGATAGACTTCTCCATTCCATATCTTCGTGCTTATATAATCCAATTGTGGTTTTGGACCATGCCCCTGTCACTATGGGAGTAGTCTTTCAAACAGCTAATAATCAGAGACCGCCTTGGTGGCTTAACACTCAATTACTCAGTAACGAAAATTTTATTAACTTTGCTTCGGCCCAAATTGACTTTTTTATGGATACAAATAGAACCCCAGGTATCTCTGCGTCTACCCTATGGGAAACTTTGAAAGCTTATCTTAGAGGTGAAATTATTTCCTACACCACATATGAGAACAAACTTAAAAAAGATAAATTGTCCATACTAACACGCCGCATTGCCCAATTAGATAACGCATATTCCGTTTCACCATCTCCAGATATTTATAAGGAACGCTTAACTTTGCAAGCAGAATTTGACACTTTGCTAACAGATCAAGTTACTGAGCTGCTTGTCAAGTCTAGGAGCACCTACTATGAACAGGGAGACAAAGCCAGTAAGTTATTAGCACACAAGTTGCGTCAAGTTTCATCATCACATCAAATTCCCAAAATTCATACATCATCCAGAATATCATTAGACCCTAGGGAGATAAATGATGAGTTCAGAAGTTTCTACCAGTCTCTATATACTTCTGAAAGTGATGCTGATTTATCAGAATTTGATGACTTCTTCCACTCCCTTGATGTACCTTTAGTCAACCAGGATTTGGTTAAAGAATTAGAACAACCAATCACTGTTGAAGAACTGTCTAGAGCTGTCAAATCCCTTCAATCCGGGAGAAGCCCAGGGCCTGACGGTTACTCGACAGAGTTTTATAAAAAGCTTTTCCCCAAAATAGCCCCTATTCTAATTGAAATGTATAATGAAGCATTTGTTAATGGTATTCTTCCACAGACTCTCACTCAAGCGACTATCTGTTTAATTCTTAAAAATAATAAAGACCCTCTTGAATGTGCATCATATCGTCCAATTAGCCTGTTAAATGTTGACTATAAGATTTTAGCCAAACTTCTGGCAACACGCCTGGAAACAGTTCTCCCATCGATTATCTCTCCTGATCAAACAGGATTTATTAGAAATAGACATTCATTCTTCAATCGTAGGCGACTATTTAATATCATGTACAATTCCTCTGACACCAACACCTCGGAGGCCATTATATCCCTGGACGCGGGGAAGGCGTTTGACAGGGTGGAGTGGAAGTACCTTTTCTATACACTCAATAAATTCGGCTTTGGTTCAAAATTCACTACTTGGGTAAGACTTCTGTATGCGTCCCCCCAAGCCTCTGTCAGGACTAATAACACTCAGTCAGGCTGTTTCCCTCTGCAACGGTCAACACGCCAGGGTTGCCCTCTAAGCCCTTTATTGTTTGCTCTCACCATAGAACCCCTTGCAATAGCACTTCGTTCCAACCCTCTTATCAAAGGTATAGTTAGATACGGACATGAGCACAAGGTGTCTTTATATGCAGATGACTTATTGCTATACACATCTAATCTTTCTGTTTCTGTTCCTGCTGCCCTTGCTACTATTACATCCTTTGGTCATTTATCAGGGTATAAACTGAATCTCAGTAAAAGCGAATTGATGCCGCTTAATGTGACTGCGGAAAAATTCCCATTACATACCTTGCCATTCAAAGTTGCTCATAGTTGTTTCACTTATCTTGGTGTACAGGTCACGAGTCGATTTGAAAACCTTTTTCGGGCCAACTTTTCCTCGCTTTTAACCCGCACTAAGGATGATTTTGAACGCTGGTCAGTGATGCACCTCTCTTTAGTAGCGAGAATTAATTCTGTTAAAATGAACACACTCCCTAAATTTTTATATCTCTTTCAGTGCCTACCGATTTTTCTTCCCAACACATTTTTCAAAAAAATAGACGGCCTAATTCTACCTTTCATATGGGATAAGAAGACTCCTAGGATACGAAAACAGCTCTTGCAGAGACCCAAGTCAGACGGAGGTATGGCGCTACCAGATTTTAGATTTTATTATTGGGCGGCTAATCTTAGGGTCATTCAGTTCTGGTTGCGAGGTGGAGAGATGTCCCCGTCCCCAATTTGGTTAAAGATGGAAGCTGCTTCGTCTGTACCGGCATCATTGTCTTCCCTCGCTCACTCCTCCATTACAGGCCCTTATTCCTCTTTCACCAAGAATGTGTGTGTCAAAACAACATTGAGGATCTGGAATCAATTTAGACGCCATTTTGGGTTTCAGACAACCTCTCTTTCTGCTCCGGTGGCCTCGAACCCTGCTTTTGCCCCATCTATGGTTGATAGTGCTTTCTCAATATGGTCTAGTCTTGGTATAAAAAGGTTTAAAGATCTCTACATTGACAATACATTTAGTACGTTTGAGCAACTAGCAGTTAAATTTGGTCTTCCCAGGCATCATTTTTTTAGATTTTTACAGATCCGGAGTTACGTCCGCAATTTGGATCCTCATTTCCCCACCCTTCCTGGTGAAACACAGTTTGACACCTTTCTTACCCCGCTCCCCACTCTGAAAGGTACCTTGTCAATAATTTATAGACAAATTTGTTCTTTAAGAATTGCCTCACTTAATGACATTAAATCCTCATGGGAGGAGGAACTGGGGGAGGGAATATCTGATGGGCTGTGGGAGAGGGCACTCGGAAGGGTACATACCTCTTCGGTCTGCGCCCGACATGGTCTCATTCAATGCAAAATCATTCATGGGGCTCATTGGACCAAAGCGAGACTAGCGAAAATTTACAAAGACATAAATCCTAACTGTGTGAGGTGTAACCAGTCTCCTGCTAATCATGTGCACATGTTTTGGTGTTGCTCATCTCTTGATGGTTTTTGGAAAGATATTTTTAGCATACTTTCAGAAGTATGTGACACACAGATCAAGCCAGACCCTTTTATTGCGCTATTTGGGGTGCCCTCGCCCACATTGCAACTGACCAATATTAATAAGGATTTTATTGCCTTTGTTACCCTGTTGGCGAGACGATTGGTTTTGCTTAGTTGGAAATCCTCTGTACCCCCTTCTCATGCTCTTTGGATTAAGTCTGTTTTAAATTGTATAAAGCTGGAAAAAATTAGGCACACACTCAAAGGGTCCCTAAACAAATTCTGGGCAATGTGGACCCCCTTCTTTTCTTATGTTAAGCGACTTCATTTCCCTGTTATTCCAGAGTGATGTGTGTGTATATATATATATACATATTTTTTCCTTTTTATTGATGTCCTTGTTGGATGGAGGTGGGGGCGTGGCAAGCTCCGGTGATGAAGGAGGCAGGGTGTATGTGTACATGATGTCTGTGAGGGACTGTGCTGGGTTGGCTGGCCTGCGGACAAGTGCATTGGAATATGTGTACTTGTATTTATTTATTTATTTTTATCTATTTTTTATTTTTTATTTTTTTAATTATTTTAGTTAATTTGTTTTGATTTGATTTGATTTTTTTTTTCTCCTTTGAGGGTGTGTTTTTATTCCTCATTGTATTCTGGTGTGTTAGTGTATTGTTGGATGTGTTTTGTGTTCATGCTGTACAACTTATGAGGACAATTATTTTGTAAATGTTGATTGTGCGGAAAATTCAATAAACAAAGTTATAAAAAAAAAAAAGACCCAGGTCCCATATCAACCACCCAACCAGCCATCTACCCAGCCCACCATAAAAGTAGACAACAAATTCTTGAAAACATTGATCACTTCACCTACCTCGGCAGCCTTCTCACCTCAAAGGCCAACATCAACTCTGAGGTCAACCATCACCTGAGTTGTGCCAGTGGTGCTTATGCTAGACTCAGGAAAAGAGTCTCTAAAGACCGTGACCTAAAGGCACAAAGCAAACGTCTGGTCTACAGAGCTATTGTTCCCCCCACCCTGCTGTGTGGAGCAGAGTAATGGACCACCAAGAACAGGCACCTGAGAGCCCTGGAACAATACCACCAATGGTCCTTATGAAAGATCCTGAGGATCAGCTGGAAAGACAGACACATCAACATTAGCATTCTGGAAGAAGACAACATGATTAGTATCACCACCACAATAATGCAGCACCAACTCCGATGGACAGGCGATGTCATCCACATGGCCAACACACATCTCCCCAATCAGATCCTGTACTTCCAGCTGAAGGAAGGTCAGTGGGCTCCCGGCAGGCAAAATAAATGTTTCAACGACAATATCAACACCAGTCTGAAGAAATTCAACATCACATCGAGCAACTGGGAACACATTGCACTGGATAGGTGCTCCTGTAAGATATCCATGCAGGAAGGAGCTGCACGTCATGAAATGGACCTCCACTGTGCCACAGAGAAAAAGCAACAGCACCACAAAGAGAGAGAAAAAGGCTCAACCATCACCACTTTCCCCTATCCCACTGCACCAAAGTATATTGATCGCAGATCAGCCTCAACAGCCATCTGAAGACCGACAAGTAGACAATCCAACAGACAGGACAGTCATACTCAATTCGAGTGACCACCAATGATGATGATGATGATGATGATATTTCTGTGTTTGGCAATTGGGGTAATTTGGTGATATGCTCAGGTCAGTCAGGATGGCAGCCAAAAGAGAAAGGTGGACATTAAGAGCTACTTTCCAACGAGCCAAAGCATAAGTCACTTAAAGAAAATATTTTCTCAATTGCTAATGTGTAGAGTCAACAATGGCAATAATGTCAACTAAGCTATATATTTGTTTTTCTTCACTGTTCATACGGCATGCATCAGTGTATTATTTTGTCAGGTGACAGAAGCGACTTATGGCATAGTAGCTCAGAAAGAGGAGGGGAGGTAGGTGGAGAGGCAGGGTCACAGGTGAGGTCGAATAATGGCTTGGTGATATGTTAGTAGTAGTGACATTCAGTATTGTGACAAATGTTAGGCTGATGATGTAGCATATAACAATGGTTCATCAAGGTGTGTTTGAAATGACAGCTCTGAAGAGGCATATGTTTTCTCGCTGTACATATGGCATAAATCAATGTGTTATGTTGTCAGGTGACAGAAGAACCCCTGCCAGGCAGTAATCAAAATTGTGTAATTATTGTCTCAAGAAAATATTGATGAAAAAAAAACTATTGTGTGTTGTTTGCCATAGCTATAAATAAAGGCTCTAGATGACATGAAATTGCGGTCAGAAGTGTATCATATATGTCAAAATAAATATCATAAATATCAAACCTCCCCCCTTGCTGCCATTGTCTCAGCGTTTTGTGTTGTCAGATTTATTTCGCACTTATTGAGGCAATTTTCGCTTACTTTAGTCTTTCAGCACAACAAATTGTGGTATAAAAATCATTATTGTAAAGAGTTTGAAGTACCTTAACTTACCTTAACTAAGCGTAATGAAAAACACTCATTCATAGATTAAAAAAGGTGTCTCGTAAACCAAATAAGCTACTAAGTTGCCGGCAGCCATACCGACAGGTACCCTGGCTCTGCCAAACGACGGAAGCTAAGCGTGTATTGGCTTGGCTAGTACTCGGATGGCAGATCTCGCGGGAAAAACTGAGTTGCTGCTAGAAGTAGTGTTGGTGGACCAGTAGGGGGCAGTCTTCCCTCTGGTCCTAATAAAAACAACAAATCAAATCCCAATGCCCCACTGTGCTGTAGGAGATGCTGTCCTTCGGATGATATGTTAAACCGAGGTCCTGACTCACTGTGGTCGTTAAAGATCCTATGGCACTTATCGCAAAGAGTAGGCGGTTCCCCGATGTCCTGACAAAATTCCCGACCTGGGTCTTTCCACCTGGCCGCCTAATCATCCCCCCGTGTAATTGGCTCAGTGATTCCTCCCTCCCCATCTTAAACTGATGTGTGGTGGGCGATCTGGCGCAAAATGGCGGCCGTACATCACCCAGGTGGGTGCTACACATTGGTGGTGGTTGGAGTGAGTTACCCCCTTCAATGTGAAGCGCTTTGGGTGTCTAGAAAAGCGCTATATATAAATGTAATGATTATTATTATTATTATTATTATTATTATTATTGTTGTTGTTTTTGTTGTTGTTATTGTTGTTGTTGTTATAACAATTATCCATTCAGCTCAGCAAATACAAATAAAGGCCCTTTCATTTATCTAAATAGTCAGGTCAAGTAAGTTTATTTATAGAGCACATTTATGAACTAACATTGACTAAAGTGTTTTACTGAGAGATTAAAATGATTACAATAAAAAAAACCCCACAGGAACCATCAAGTAAAAAACGCAGACATAAATAAGAGGATATAAGTAAAGCAATACTTATAGTCACAAATACACTGGTGTGATATCTTAATACGTTTTCTTGGTAGAGGCTGCACCAGCCTCCACTGACCGCTACCTCTCATTTTGCGCTCTCACGCACGCACACAAACACACACACACACACACACACACACGCACACACACACATCAGCGTTTCCTGTCACTGGCAGAAGGGCGTTTCTTCTCCATGCCAGCAGTCAGAGGTCTCAGTTGTTGGCGGGAGGTTTGCACCAATGAAGATAGATGGATATCCTCACTGGGAACCCTCTTTGTGTGTGTGTGTGTGTGTGTGTGTGTGTGTACGTGCGCACATGTGTGTGCGTGTGTGCAGGCGTACATGCATACGTGCGAGCATGTGTGTATGATTGTGTGTGTGTGTGTGTGTGTGTGTGTGTGTGTGTGTGTGTTTGTGTTTGTCTTCCTGTCTGTCTGTTTCTTGTGTAAGTGTGTGTTTATTGTAGAGTGACGATATTTCTTGTCATCTGTAGAAAAAGAGAGCTAAAGAGAAAAGACAATGGAAGGAAATTGTTTGTGTGTGTGTGTGTGTGTGCGTTTGTGTGTGCGTGTGTGTGCGTGTGTGTGCGTGTGTGTGCGTGTGTGTGTGGTTCTGACCAGGGTGACAGATGGGGTAGTGGACAGTTGGATAACCGATGACCTTGTTGGATGACACTCATGATACATGTGGCCAAATTCAGCCCATTTTTCACACCCAACCAACCAGAGTAACCGCTACCTACCCTTTTATGGGCACGTGCGCACACACACACACACACACACACACACACACACACACACACACACACACAAACTCTATCACACAAGCAAAAATGGGCAGTTTCTCAAACTGAGTAGTGTGAAATGTCACTTGGAAGAGTTCAGTCCCAAGGGCAAATCCTCTGCCAAGTGTCACAAGTGACATTCAGGTGAGCTTTTTATTTATTTATTTATTTATTTTCCAGTGTTGACAGAGCCTAAAATACAAACACTCCACGTATGCCTCCTAACCCTGACCACAAACACATGCATTTACATCATAAGTCATTTGACATTGCCTGGGGGGGTGGGGGGGGGGATCCAACGAATTTGCCGTGACAGTTTCATCTCAAAGTTTGACGTTAAAAAATTGTTCAGTGGCTGAAACATAGGTTTCCAAATAACAGCAACTTCTAATAATGCTTCAACACCCCCCCCCAAAAAAAGTGTCAATCAAAGAATAAATAAAATAAAGTTCTGTTTATGTTCGATATTTTTTGTTTGAATTGTTCAAGTGCGATTGTTGAATTGTGAATGTTTCAGTATCCTTTACATGACTCACAGGGGTTGAATTTCATAATTTGTATTTGAAAGTTGCCTATTTTTTTGTTATTGATCATGCATTTCTTTGCATTTGTAATTTGTAGACAACAGAGGTTTTCCCTCTTTTGTTCCTCTCTCTTCTTTTCTTTCTTCTTATGAGTAAAACAAAACAAATAAAGAAAGAAACGAGTGAATGAATAAATAAATAAAGCTCAGAGAACACAAGGGGTGCCATCAACACTGAGGGAGTTATCTCCCTGAGGCAGCATGAGCCGTTGTATAATGAAGCTTTGGAAGACAGACCACTGAGCCCAAGGCCAACAGCATGCCGCCGACGGAGTGCAGCAGGCACCATTACTGGTGAGCAAGTCATTGTCGGGCCAAACAAAGAGAGAGCTCTGCAGGCGTGCATTTCTCACGGCCAATAGAAGATGGAGGACAATGCTGAAAGCAACGTGGCTCTGTGATAAATCAATGAGGAGGCAATGGGCCAAAAAAACATCCGATCACAGCAACAGAGCAGTTTCTCTGGATGGGGGATTAAAAGCTAAGGGGCGCGCCGTTTAAAGAAGAGGGTACCGTTCCTCCTAAACCCACCAGGCTCCTGAGTCCCCCACATACATGCTTCACAGGCGTGTCCCACCGGCCTCTCACATACTGTGTGTCTCAAAAGGAAACAGAAGGGAAACCTGCACTCTGTAATGATTTTTTTTATTCATTTTGTTTTTGTTTGAATAAGGATTGAAAAAAAGCACTTCCAAACACACATATGTGTGTAATGCCTTCACTTCCTTCTTCTCATTCTGCCCCAACATTTACCATCAGACCGCTCACATACCTGCATGCATACATGCACGAACCAAGATGTTTTCACATGCAGAGCACAAACGTGCACTCTTATTCCATGTGCTATGTATTCTATGTATGTTAACATCAGTGTATATTTCTTGCTCTGTTTCCTTTCCAAGTATTTTCACTTCGCATTTTGTGTTCAGATGGCCCGGTGGTACAAATAGTTAGCGCTGTCGCCTCACAGCAAGAAGGTCCTGGGTTCGAGCCCCAGGGTAGTCCAAACTTGGGGGTCGTCCCAGGTCGTCCTCTGTGTGGAGTTTGCATGTTCTCCCTGTGTCTGTGTGGGTTTCCTCCAGGTGCTCCGATTTCCTCCCACAGTCTAAATTGCCCCTAGGTGTGAATGTGTGTGTGTGTGTGCATGTGTATGTCAGCCCTGTGTGATGGTCTGGCGACCTGTCCAGGGTGTCTTTCTGCCTGCCGCCCAATGACTGCTGGGATAGGCTCCAGCATCCCCACGACCCTGACAGCAGAATAAGCGGTTCGGATAATGGATGGATTTTGTGTACATTGCGTTGCATTTCCATGTATGAAGTGTGATGTATAAATAAAGCCTGACTGATTGATATGTTGTTTAAATAATTGATTGATTGATTGATTGACAAATTGACTGGTTGACCTTTACAACAAGGCAAAGTTATGAGGGGGAGGGGTAAGAGTTTTACACTTGAGTGAAACTGTTGACCCTATGTTTCATGTTCAGTTTGTCATTGGGTCTCAAGACATTCCCATTAGTGCCTGG
The DNA here is from genome assembly GCF_029633865.1 of Lampris incognitus. Classification (NCBI taxonomy): domain Eukaryota; kingdom Metazoa; phylum Chordata; class Actinopteri; order Lampriformes; family Lampridae; genus Lampris; species Lampris incognitus. Next base: position 107,170,541 of record NC_079212.1, on the reverse strand, counting down.
ACATAGTTTGCTGTCCTAAGCTGGTTCTGTCCCCATTTTTTTCCCTGTCAGTGATTTGATGAAAAGAGAAGCTTTTATTTGCCTTGAAATTAATGTTTGAACTTTCCAAGTACTTTTATTCATCCTCCCCCTCTACACTTGATTTGTTTTCAATTTTGGCTGGACCGGCCGGTGGGCCAGCCCTACACACACAAATGCCCCTGACTGACTGACTGAATGGTCGTGTGTGACATGTGACCATTGTTGGATTTAGGTGACCAACAATGTAACTGAAATTGCGCGACTGGTCAGCCGAGGGCCGAGAGGCATGAGGGACAGCGCACAGTTAAAGCACCTCAAATAACAACCACTCTGACAAAACACTCTGGCGAATTCACGAAAGGGCTGTGCGGCTTTTGTGGCCACTAAACCTGCACAAATAAGAAAAAAAAACGTGTATTTCTCAAAGAACTCGCAAAGGCTGAAATGCACCCTTATCCGCACTGCCAAGCAAAAAGCATCTTGGTACTCCAGTGCTATTTGCATGTATTTAAATTAGGTAATATGCATACATTTGATGCAAAATTGGCCCCTTTCTATGCAAATTAGCCTCATTGCAAAAAAAAAGTTATATTCATAAACACCAGTGCAAATAGCCACACACATAGTGAACATTATTAGCATCTTCAGAGAGTTGGTGGTAAGTGACACCCAGATTTCCCAGTAATCGTGGCGGCAGTGACTCTAGCAAGGGGAAGGCGTTGTCATGCCATGTGTACTCGTGTCGTGAGCAGATATTCCGAAGGGGGATATCACTTTTGATTTAACTGAGACCGAAATCATTTGCAGATGCAGGCAGTAGTGGATCTAGAGATTTTTTCCTGGGGTGGCAAAGGGGTGGCAAGACTGTATCCCAGAGGTGGCAGCTGCCACCCCTTGCCACCCTGTAGATCCGCCCCTGGATACAGGTTGCCAGGTCAAACAATTATTGCCAAACTTGATGACATCAGGGAAGACATTGAACCTGCCTGCTGTGCTCTTGGCGGAAAGCCACCATTTATAATTTGCCACAGTTGCACTCAGCTGCGAAACAATGTCAAATGGCACTCACCTGCAAAACGTTATGGGCATCTTTGCGCTGTCATATCATAAGCATAATATATTTTGTGATTTGGACCTTTAGACGGAGCAGATAGCGGTTGCAAGTGATGTGCAATCCAAGGCGCTATCAGCAGCCACAATCCATTCTTTGTTAATTTGCCTGTCAATACAAAGGGAATCTTGGGAAAAGTGAGACGTCTGCAGATAAAAACAGACGAAAGAGGAGGGGAGTTAACGGATAATTAGAAAAAGGTATGCTTACAATTAAAATTGGTTCTCATCGAAATCCAACATCCCAAGATATGAGTGGAAAGTATTGTTCTTGCAAATGAATTTATCCCCTTTCTTTTAACTTGACCGTAGCTTAACCGTGTCATGTGATATATTATTTCAGTACACTTTAACAACAAACATTACTGGGGCATTACTGGGACCACTACATAAAATAGCAAATTAATGCTTAATATCCAGGAATTCACTTTATAGACACTGTCACTGACTATCCCTGTAACAAACCGACCACAATTTCCAACATTGAACCTACACAGTCCAGCCATATACTAGATTTATGCATAGTCTTATTTTTCCATTAGTACCCTCAGGGAACTTCTATTTACATTAACATTTACTCCACACTGTTGGTCAGTTTTACATGAAGTGGGAGAGATAGAAAGATAAGAATTCTTATGTTGTGTTATCTTTTCATTATTAGTGTTTATTCTAGGGTGTATCATTCAAGGGCTCACCTACAATGAGAGTAACACCCTCTGCTGCTACTATTTTGGCTGCTTCCATTAGGGGTCGCAACAGTGGATCATCCATTTCCATATCTTCCTGTCCTCTGCATCCTCCCCTGTCACGCTAGCCACCTGCATGTCCTCCCTCTACACATCCATAAACCTCCCCTTTGGCCTTTGTCTTTCTTTTCTTTTCTTTCCTGGCAGCTCCATATTCAGCATCCTTCTCCCAATATACCCAGCATCTCTCCTCCACACATGTCCAAGCCATCTTACAATACCACGCCTCCTCTCTCGGCACCCTATCATATGCTTTCTCTGAATCCACAAAGACACAATGTAATTCTGTCTGACCTTCTCTGTACTTCTCCAATTAATAAAACATAATAACAAAAAGGTAAATGAATATACCCAACTATTAATGTACATAAATGTATAAATATGTACGTTTAAACAAAACCTAGTAAGGACAAATGCAAAATATCAGTGTCACAACCAAAGGAGTCAAGATATGGAAAAATTGCAGTGATGAAATGAAAACATGTGAATCAATAATCAAATTTAAAAGACTCTTTAAAAATAATATGTTGAACAGATATGGGATGGAGCTGTGACATCTTGTTTGAGTTGTTCTTGAGTTGTTTTAATGTTTGCTCTGCACTTACTTTGTTCTTGTTCTGTTGAATGAATTATCTTTGTTTGATTTACTAGACATCATGGGCACTGGTGGTAGATGATTGAGTTTTCATTTAAATCACACAGTTCACTGTTGAAATATTAAAATAGAAAAAGGGGGTAGGTCTAGAAAAGTTTTTTTTAACTTCTGCCTACTCCTTTTCGAACTGCCGAGATTTGAAACAAATGTTTGATGATGATATCGCTTGCTTCTTTTGATTTTTTTCTCTTTTGCTTTCTTTTATTAAAATTTTTCATTTTATTTTTTAACATTCGAAATAAACGGAATCTATCTATCTATCTATCTATCTATCTATCTATCTATCTATCTATCTATCTATCTATCTATCTATCTATCTATCTATCTATCTATCTCTATTTACATTTGGTTGTTGTGATTAAATATAGATATAGGAAAATAGATAAGTTGAAAAACAAGAATTAAAAAAAAAGATAAAACGTTGAAACTATGAACGACAGCCATCCTCTACAACTGCAACCTTCTACCTTTTCTTGCTGCAAAATCATCGATTATGTTATCGTATGATAGCTGGTCTGAAATTTCACTCTTTCCCCATGCGAGACCTCAGATATGTTTTTATCAGTTTAAGCTTAGAGAAGCTCCTCTCTGCAGCAGCCACCGTATGGGAAGATTGGCAAAAATTGCCAAAGCTACCCACATGTTAGGATCGATTTCTGCCAGCTCCTATTCATTTAGCGATGTCAGAGGCTGCTTGGTAGTCATATTACTTAATGGCAAGTTGTGAAACTGCTCTAATTCTGAAGCCAGTTCACTACCTTTATCTTTTCACACTTTTATTCCTCCTCTTTCTTTTCTTTTCTTTTCTTTTCTTTTTTTCTTCCCTAGGCACCAGATAATTTTGGCTTTTTAGACATGTCACCATCATCGAAATCAACAGCAGAGGTCGGTCAATCAAGACAAGTAGTTTATGGTGGTGATATCCCCCCTAAATCACTGCACGTTAATAATGAGAATGGGGGGGACACCGCAAAGTCCAAGATCCATTCAAGATAATGATTTTGCTTGTGTATAATAATACATTTGGAAATGTGTTTATATTATATTGATAAGGGTGAACAAAAAAAAGTTTTATTTTTTTTGTTTTGTTTTTGTTTTTGTTTTTTTAGGTGGACGTTGTGTGCTCCCTGGAGCATCTTGTACCCGTAGCAATTGCCTATACTGCATGCAGTGGGCTGGCCCTGCTTTAGACAGATCAGAGGAAATCACATTCATATTTCCATCAATGGGCCATCTGTTGAGATTGTGGACAGTTTTACACATCACAGACACTCTCACATGGTCTCTCAACACCAATTGCATCATCATGAAGGCACAGCAGAGATTGTATTTTATGAGGTGTCTCAAGAGTTTCGGTATGAGTACCAAAAATTATGAACTGTTATGGCAGTACCACTGAGAGTTTCTTGACAGGCTGTATCACAGTGTGGTTTGGCAATCTGACTGCTCAGGACTGCAGACTGCTTCAGAGGACTGTAAAGACAGCAGCAAAAATCACAGGCATGGAACTACCACTACTTCATTTGTACACCACTCGCTGCAAAGGGAAAGCCCAAAACATCATTAAGGACACCAGCCACCCCACTCATGTTCTGTTCTTGCTCCATCCATCTAAAATACGCTACCGGAGCATCAAATCAAACCACACATCTCAGTAATAGTTTCTTTCCACAGACAGTCAGGTTGCTGAACAGCTGACACACACATATGCACCTTACATTGTTGTGTTATCATGCACTGTATATTTTGTATATAATGTATGAAATCATTATGTACATAGTATTCTTTTTTTCTTTTCTATTTTTTTTTGGGGGGGGGGGTCCTTGTGTCCTTTGTCCTTGTGTCCCCTGTGTTAAGGCAGAGAGAGTCCGAGCACAAGAATTTCTTTGTACTCTAAATACATATGACAATAGAGTTGAACTTAAACTTGAACTTGACAGAGATGTGCAGGCAGACAAAAAAAAAAGAGAGAGAGAGAGAGAGAGAGAGAGAGAGAGAGAGAGAGAGAGAGAGAGAGAGAGAGAGAGAGAGAGAGAGAGAGAGATGGGAAAGGAAGACCGTCTGGAAGGAAATGTATCAGGATTATTAAGTCTGTGGATGATTGGAGGGAAAGATAAACAAAAGGGAGCGAATGAGAGAGGAGAAACACCTTGCAAAGTATGATGGAGAGGGAGCGATTATCTCAACATTGACAAGGAGACTTGTAAAACAAGACTGCAGAAATAAAGATGAAATAGCAATACCCTCAAGATACCAAGAAAAAAAATAATAACAAACAGACATATCGAAAAACAAAGAAAAACGATCACAAGTTATATAATTTGCTGTGTACGAAATATCACTCTATTGTCATTGAGAATTGTGTTTCTAAACCAGCATATGTGCTGGAAGCCTCGAAGAATGAGGCATACAGGATCATTTGACTCAAATCCAGGATCACTTTTAGTAGCCTGTGTAGAAAGGGGGGGGGACAGATGGATATATGAAAACAGAAACAGTGGATAGAAACAGGGGTAGATAGAGGTACTCACACTGACAGAGAGAGGATAGCAAGAATGACAAAGTGAGAGAGAATAAGTGATGAAGAGCTGGAAAGCAAATTAAAGCACAGACACCAGCTGAGAGGGAAAGGAAAACAGGAACTGATACACATATATCTATCCGTCAGAGGGGCTGGCTGTTAAGTTTGTGTGTGTGTGTGTGTGTGTGTGTGTGTGTGTGTGTGTGTGTGTGTGTGTCCTTGTGCTTTTGTGCTTATTTCAATATGTTTGCTTATGCCCTGTGATGGCCTGGCGGCCTGTCCAAGGTGTCTCCCCACCTGCCGCCCAATGACTGCTGGGATAGGCTCCAGCATCCCCGGGACCCTGACAGAAGGATAAGCAGTTTGTATAATGGATATTTGCTTATTGCTGTGCATGCACACAATGGGAAAGACATAATGAAGTAAAAATAAGAAACTAATTACTTAATAACTAATTAATTTAACTGAGTATCCTAAAGTGATTATGTTTATGAACAGTCATGTTGTAGCTAGTGAGCCACCACCTTATATTATACAAACCCTCTACATTATTCAAAATGAGGATGTGGTATTATCACTTAACACACACACACAAAGACACAGGTTCTCTCGCAAACACACACATACTCATATGCAAACTGTATTCTAATCAAACTTTTTTGATGTCGATATCAATATACCACAAGCACAATTTCTACACAAACAAACAAATTTCAAACCAATTTGAAGACACACAAATACACACTCACAGATATGTTTTATCCCTGTGTAACCCATCTGGAGCATTTGTTTGTCACAGCACTGTTTTGTAATCCGAGCATGTGACAAACATATTTTGTCACGGTACAGGTTGAGGAGAGCCTGGAGAGATGGAGGTATGCACTGGAGAGAAGAGGAATGAAAGTCAGTTGGAGCAAGACGGAATACCTGTGCATGAATGAGAGGGAGGACAGTGGAATGGTGAGGATGCAAGGAGAGTAGGTGACAAAGGCATGAGTTTAAATCCTTGGGGTCAACTGTCCACAGTGACAGGGAGTGCAGTAGAGAGGTGAAGAGAGTGAAGGCAGGGTGGAGTGGGTGGAGAAGAGTGTCAGGAGTGATTTGTGACAGAAGGGTACCAGTAAGAGTTAAAGGGAAGGTTTACAAGATGGTTGTGAGACCAGCTATGTTATATGCTTTGGAGACAGTGGCACTGATGAAAAGACAGGAGGCGGAGCTGGAGGTGGCAGAGTTGAAGATGCTAAGATTTTCACTGGGAGTGACGAAGGACAGGATTAGGAACGATTATATTAGAGGGACCACCCAGGCTGGATGATTTGGAGACAAAGCAAGAGAGGCAAGACTGAGATGGCTTGGACGTGTGTGGAGAAGAGATGCTGGGTATATTGGGATAATATTGGGAAGGGGAAGGCCAAAGAGGAGGTTTATGGATGTGGTGAGGGAGGACATGCAGGTGGCTGGTGTGACAGAGGAAGATGCAGAGGATAGAAGAAATGGAAACGGATGATCCACTCTGGTGACCCCTAACGAGAGCAGGCAAAAGTAGTAGTAATAGTAGTAGTAGTCGTAGTAGTAGTAGAGAGATTTTCTGGATTACAAAATACACTTACACATATTTTCCCAAACAGTATTTTTTATTACAAACAGATTTGTCATAAAAATGTACTTATAAAACTAACTTTTGTTGTTTCTCTCCCATGATTATCTGCCATGATTATCTTGGGGTAAGTATGTACAATCTTTACACCTTCTTCTGGAGTAATTTTTGCCCATTCTTCATGGCAGAATTTGTTCAAGTCTTGCAGATTGGTCAGATGATGCCTCTAGACTGTGATTTTCAGTCTGTGCCTCCAACCTTCAAGGGGGTTGAGGTCCAGACTTTGACTTGGCCACTCCAAAATCTTCACCTTTTTGTCCCTGGCCCATTCCATTGTTGCTTTAGCCTTGTGCTTAGGATCATTGTCCTGCTGGAAGGTGAACCTTCTCCCAAGCTTCAGTTTTATGGCAGGCTGCAGCAGGTTTTCTTCCAATATTTGCCTGTAATTAGCTGTATCCATTTTCCCTCAATTTGAACAAGGTTCCCAGTGCCTGCAGATGAAAAGCAACCCATAGCATTATGCTGCAGCTGCCGTGCTTCACTGTAGGGAGGGTGTTTTTTAGGGCATGGGCTTGTGCCACATATAAGGCTTTATGTTTTAGCCAAAAAGCTGAACTTTCAACTCATCTGACAACAAAACATTTTCTCATATACTAACTGGGTCTCTCTCATGCTTAGTAGCAAACTCCAGCCCAGTGACAGCTGGCATATAGAGGGCAATAGCACGCCACCCGACCACTCCCCTATAGCCTAGACCAGGGATGGGCAACTTTGATGATAGAGAGGGCCACAAAAACATTATCCTCACTACCAGATGGCCAGATTGTGATCGTGCACTTCCACCAGTGGGATACTGTAACCCCATTATTCAATTAACCAATAGCTACTAATTTAATGAAAACAATACTATATACACTACCGTTCAAAAGTTTGGGATCACCCAAACAATTTCGTGTTTTCCATGAAAAGTCACACTTATTCACCACCATATGTTGTGAAATGAATAGAAAATAGAGTCAAGACATTGACAAGGTTAGAAATAATGATTTGTATTTGAAATAAGATTTTTTTTACATCAAACTTTGCTTTCGTCAAAGAATCCTCCATTTGCAGCAATTACAGCATTGCAGACCTTTGGCATTCTAGCTGTTAATTTGTTGAGATAATCTGGAGAAATTGCACCCCACGCTTCCAGAAGCAGCTCCCACAAGTTGGATTGGTTGGATGGGCACTTCTTTGAGCAGATTGAGTTTCTGGAGCATCACATTTGTGGGGTCAATTAAACGCTCAAAATGGCCAGAAAAAGAGAACTTTCATCTGAAACTCGACAGTCTATTCTTGTTCTTAGAAATGAAGGCTATTCCATGCGAGAAATTGCTAAGAAATTGAAGATTTCCTACACCGGTGTGTACTACTCCCTTCAGAGGACAGCACAAACAGGCTCTAACCAGAGTAGAAAAGAAGTGGGAGGCCGCGTTGCACAACTGAGCAAGAAGATAAGTACATTAGAGTCTCTAGTTTGAGAAACAGACGCCTCACAGGTCCCCAACTGGCATCTTCATTAAATAGTACCTGTTAGAGCCTGTTTGTGCTGTCCTCTGAAGGGAGTAGTACACACCGGTGTAGGAAATCTTCAATTTCTTAGCAATTTCTCGCATGGAATAGCCTTCATTTCTAAGAACAAGAATAGACTGTCGAGTTTCAGATGAAAGTTCTCTTTTTCTGGCCATTTTGAGCGTTTAATTGACCCCACAAATGTGATGCTCCAGAAACTCAATCTGCTCAAAGAAGTGCCCATCCAACCAATCCAACTTGTGGGAGCTGCTTCTGGAAGCGTGGGGTGCAATTTCTCCAGATTACCTCAACAAATTAACAGCTAGAATGCCAAAGGTCTGCAATGCTGTAATTGCTGCAAATGGAGGATTCTTTGACGAAAGCAAAGTTCGATGTAAAAAAAATCTTATTTCAAATACAAATCATTATTTCTAACCTTGTCAATGTCTTGACTCTATTTTCTATTCATTTCACAACATATGGTGGTGAATAAGTGTGACTTTTCATGGAAAACACGAAATTGTTTGGGTGATCCCAAACTTTTGAACGGTAGTGTACCTGTAATCAAAATTCATAACAACATTTCATTCCTGAGTGATATACCATTATTTCAGTTCAATGGTGTTTCAGAAATCATCATTCAATAATGGTACAAAAGTTAACATTCACACTAAGTGCAACAAATAATATTCATATTTGTTGTGCATTTACTCTGCCCTCCCAACAGATCAGGCAGGAATCTCCGTGGACTATGCAATGTTCGTGAATGATATTGGGATCTGTAGTGAGAGTAGGGTGCAGGTTGAGGAGAGCCTGGAGAGGTGGAGGTATGCACTGGAGAGAAAAGGAATGAAAGTCAGTAGAAGCAAGGCTGAATACATATGTGTGAATGAGAGGGAGGACTGCGGAATGGTGAAAATGCAAGGAGTAGAGGTGACAGGCATATGAGTTTAAATACTTGGGGTCAACTATTCAAAGTAATGAGTAGTGCAGAAGAGAGGTGAAGAAGAGGGTGCAGGAAGGGTGGAGTGGGTAGAGGAGAGTGTCAGGAGTGATTTGTGACAGAAGGTTACCAGCAAGAGTTAAAGGGAAGGTTTATAAGATGATAGTGGGACCAGCTATGTTGTATGGTTTGGAGACAGTGGCACTGACATAAAGACAGGAAGCAGAGATGGAGGTGGCAAAGATGAGGATGCTAAGATTTTCACTGGGAGTGATGAAGACGAACAGTATTAGGAACAAGTATATTAAAGGGACAGCTCAAGTTGGACACTTTGGAGACAAAGCAAGACAGGCAATATTGAGATGGTTTGGACACGTGCAGAGGAGAAATGCTGGGTATATTGGGTATATATTGGATGCTGAATATTGAGCTGCCAATGGAGAGGACAAGAGGAAGGCCAAAGATGGGGTTTATGGATATGATGAGGGAGGGCATGCAGCTGACTGGCATGGAAGAGGAAGAAGCAGAGGACAGGAAGAGAAGGAAACAGATTATCCACTGTGGCGACCCCAAACAGGGGCAGCCAAAGGTAGTGGTAGTAGTTTGTTATTTCACGGCTGTACAACTAAATTAAGTGCAACTCCCCAGTGGTACAAACAAGATAAAATAATAATGAATGAATGAATGAATGAATGAATGAATACATAAATACATAAGCAAATAAATAAACAAATCAAAAAATAAAATATTTACAAATATACAAAATACAAATAGACACATATTTGCTGCACAATCAACATATTGGTAATGTATACATCAGTTTAAAAACAAGTGTAATATCTAAAACACTAGATAAATAGTCAGTCTGTGTATTGCACTAACCTGAATCAGTATATTTTGTTGCATATGCCAAAATGTACAGGTGTTATTGCACAATCAAACGTCTGCAAGTATGGGTCTTGAAAGACATATAGCACCTCCCAGAGGGCAGCAGGGTGAAAAGTTGGTTGCCTGGGTGAGATGAGTCCTTGATCATGTATCAAACTATCTAACCTAAACAAACCATCTAACCTACATGGATTATCTGAACTAAACTATTTCTAACCTGGGGGAAAGAGCTTAAAAAGGGGAAAAGTGAGTTCTACCTACCTTTTCGGTACCTGCTGGATTATTCATTGTTTGAATGACTGTTGGGTGGCACGATGGCGCAGTGGTTAGCATGGTCACCTCACAGCAAGAAGGTCCTGGGTTCGAGCCCCGGGGTAGTCCAACCTTGGGGGTTGTCCTCTGTGTGGAGTTTGCATATTATCCCCGTGTCTGTGGGGGTTTCCCCTGGGTACCCCAGTTTCCTCCCACAGTCCAAAGACATGTAGGTCAGGTGAATTGGCCGTACTAAATTGGCCCTCGGTGTGAATGTGTGTATGGCCTGTGATGGCCTGGCAGCCTGTTCAGGGTGTCTCCTTGCCTGCTGCCCAATGACTGCTGGGATAGGCTCCAGCATTCCCGTGACCCTGAGAGCAGGATAAGCAGTTTGGATAATGGATGAATGGATGGATAGTAGTAGATATTAGGCAGCAAGGGAATTGTCAGTTCTTGAAGTTGATATGTTGGAAGCAGGAAAAATGAGCAAGTGTAAGGCTCTTAGTGACATTGACAAGGGCCAAATTGTGATTGCTAGATGACTGAGTCAGAACATTTCCAAAACGGCATGTCTTGTGGGGTTATCTCAGTGTTCAATGTACATTAACTACCAAAACTGGTCCAAGGAAGGACAATCAGTGAACTAGTGACAGGGTCATGGGTGCCCAGGTGTCATTGATGCACGTAGTGATTGAAGACTAGCCAGTCCGGTCCGATCCCACAGAAGAGCTACTCTAGCTCCAATTGCTGAAAAGGTTAATGGTGGCAATGTTATACAGGTGTCAGAACACACAGTGTATTGCAGCTTGCTGCATATGGGGCTGCATAGCCACAGACTGGCCAGAGTGCCCATGAAGACCCCAGTCCACCACCGAAAGCACCTGCAATGGGAACGTGAGCATCAGAACTGGACCATGGAGCAATGGAAGAACCTGGTCTGGTCTGATGAAACACATTTTCTTTTCATGTGAATGGCCGGTTGGTTGAGTGTGTGTCATTTACTTGGGGAAGAGATGGCACCAGGATGCATTATGGGAAGAAGGCAATCCAGCGAAGGCAGTGCGATGCTCTGGGTAATGTTCTACTGGGAAGCCTTGGGTCCTGGCATTCATGTGGGAAGGTTGTTTTTTGTTTTTTCTTGCCCTTTTGTATCTGTTTGCCCTCAAAATGTTTTTTGTATTTCTTGCTGTCGTGTATGAAACACTAATATTGTTCTAAAACTGTTTAAGTAGATAACTGGAAAGTGCACAAGGCAGACTTATGACAGTAACGTAGTATATTTATTATTATGCTGTAACAACCTAGCTATCCCGAGTAGAGTGGAGTACCAAGAGAGCGCCCTGGTGGCGATTCTGTGTTATATACTCTTCAGGAACAACCAATAGCTGACCTCCACCTCATTCAGCACCAATCACATTGGTCTGTGCACATTCAAAACCAACCTACCCACACTGGTTAATATTCTGTGTTGGGAACACCACAGCTCCTCCCCTGTAAATTCATACTTCTTTTTTTTTCTAGGATTCTAACATATCCTTTTTGCTCTTAAGCTCATAACCATGTACAGTATTTCTTCAACAGTAACCATACATTACATTACAGATTTCTTTTCTCTTTTTTTTTCAATAACCAATCTGCATGTCAGTCACAAGTTCAGTCTATCAGAAGGACGTCTGTCTCTCACAGGACGAGTGTTCCTTTCCACAAGTGGCGGTGGTGGTTCTACAGGTCGTTCTTCCACAACCTGTGGTTCAGGATGTTCTGACACATCAGTGTCTGCATTGAAATCATCAATCTCCCAAGAAGCTCCATCACAAGAGTCCATTTCAGTCTGATCTGGATTTCCCTTGGCACCCAACATCTGGTTCACATGTCTTTTCACACAATTTCCATTTACTTCAACACTGTATGTGACAGGACCCAACACTTCACTTATAACTCCATTCAACCATTTCTCCCCTCCCCTGTAATTTTTTACCAACACGTGTTGACCAACCTTAAAAGACCTAACACGGGGAAGATTTGGTTCAGACTCGGTCTGCATTCTCTGAGAGAACTTTGGTTTGATAAGACACAACCTGGTTCGCACCTGTCTTCTCAGAAATAGCTCAGCTGGGGTCTTTCCTGTCTTTGTATGGGGTGTGTTTCTGTACCCAATCAGAAAATTTGCTACACAGTGCTCAAGCGTCATACCACCAATGGCTCTATTCTTTGCAAGGGATTTCTTAAGATTTTGGACCAATCTTTCAGCTAAACCATCACTTGCAGGATGGTATGCAGGTGACTTGACGTGTTTTACTCCATTTTTAGTCAAAAATGACTCAAACTCTTGCGATACGAACTGAGGTCCGTTATCAGTTACAACCTCTTTAGGCAACCCATAAGCTGCAAATAAATTTCTCGTTGCTTCAATTGTCTTAGATGAAGTAGTAGTGGTCATGGGAACTATCTCTGGCCATCTAGCATAGGCATCCATCACTACTAAAAACATCTGCTTGTGGTCCTCAGCAAAATCAAGATGTACTCTTTCCCATGGACTCGAAGACCATTTCCATGTATGTATCGGTGCGGTAGCAGGCATACTACGCTGCTGCTGACAAATAGTACACTGATTCACTTCACATTCAATACTGTCATCTAATGTAGGCCACCAGAATAAACTTCTGGCAAGGGACTTCATTTTAACTATTCCCCAGTGGTGCTCATGTAATTCCGACAATAGCCTGTCTCTTAGTTTATCAGGCACTACCACACGGTAACCCCATAATAAACAATCATCCTCAATGCTAAGCTCTAATTTTCTCTGAAAATAAGGCTTCAGTGACTCATCCTGTACATGTTTAGGCCATCCAGTTAACACCAACTGTTTAACCACTCTTAACACAGGATCTCTGTCTGTTTCTTTGGCTATTTCTCTAGCAGTAAGAGGTAAGTCTTCCAGGTAAGACACTCTGTAAATTGGGTTTGACACCACATCTACATCAGGCTTCACAGGTAATCTTGATAAAGCATCAGCATTGCTATGCTGCTCTGACTTCTTGTACTGGATTTCGTATGTATACGCTGCCAAAATTAGAGCCCACCTTTGTAATCTAGTGGCGGACAGTGTTGGCACACCTGTTTTAGGCCCCAGAATTTTCAACAGTGGCTTGTGGTCTGTCAATAACAAGAATTTCCTTCCATAAAGATACTCATGGAATTTCATAACTCCAAGAACAAGACCCAGTGCCTCTTTTTCCAGTTGAGAGTAATTCTGTTCTGTTTTAGTTAACATTCTGGATGCAAATGCGATAGGTCTCTCACTTCCATCTTTCATTTTGTGGCTGATTACAGCACCAACTCCATAAGGAGAAGCATCACATGCTAGTATGATATGTAACTCTGCATCAAAATTTACTAACAATTTATCTGACCGAAGAGACTTCTTTGCACTATCAAATGCACTTTGACATTTCTCTGACCATTCCCAGGTTGCATCTTTATGCAGCAATGCTGTCATTGGATGAATCAGAGTAGATAGATTAGGGATAAACTTCCCATAGTAGTTTAACAGAGCTAAGAATGACCTGAGTTCAGTTACATTTTTCGGAACTGGAGCCCTCTGAATAGCATCTGTCTTTTCCTTCATTGGACGTATGCCCCTGGCATCAATGACATGCCCTAAGTATGAAACGTTGTTCTGCATGAATGCACACTTCTCTCTTTTAACCCTGAGATTGTAAGTTTCAAGTCTACTAAGCACCTCTTCCAAGTTAGTCAGGTGCCTTTCTGTATCTTTTCCAGTAATTAAGATGTCATCTAGATAACAGATGACCCCTTCCATGCCCTGAAGAACCTGATCCATAATCTTTTGAAAAATAGCAGGGGCGCTAACAACACCGTAGGGTAACCTATTGGAGTGATACAACCCTCTGTGTGTGCTGATAGTTAGGTAATGTCTTGAATTGTCCTCTAACAGAACTTGCTGATAAGCCTGTGAAAAGTCTAATTTGGTAAACTGCTGACCTCCTGCTAGTTTAGCAAATAAATCTTGGGTTTTGGGTAGTGGATACTGTTCCACATTCAACCATGGATTGATGGTGACTTTGTAGTCTCCACATATTCTCACACTGTCATCCTTTTTAGGCACACAAACTATTGGAGCTGCCCACTCACTGTAATTAATGGTTGAGATGACACCTTCAGCTTCCAATTTTGCCAGTTCTCTCTCTACGGCTTCTCTTAATGCATAAGGCACGTTTCTAGGCTTACAGAACTTGGGCACTGCATCTGGAACTACATGTAGTCTGGCTTCAATACCTTTTAACTTGCCTAGCTCAGGTTTGAACACTGATGCATGTCTGGCACACACATCATCCACTGTATCAGGAGCCACTCTGTTGACTCTTGACCAGCCTAGCTTTAATTGACTTGTCCAGTCTCTGCCCATTAATGCAGGACCTCTTCCTTTCACGACTAGTAGTTCTAGCTTTTCTGAGCGTTCCTTGCATTTCACCTTTGCTATGAATTTTCCTATTAATGGCAATTATTCCTCACTGTAGGTTTTCAGCACACAATTTGCAGGACTAAGTTTCACATCTTTAAACCTGTGTTTAAGTAGAGTTTCAGATATCACTGACACGGCTGCGCCAGTGTCTACCTCCATTTTCACCCTTGTACCATTTACACTGACATACACATAGTAGGGTTTCACAATGTCACCTTTACCCGTTCGTTAAGTTTTACCCGATGGCTTATCTGGCGCGCACAAATCCATCAGCAAGCTATGTGCCCTTTTTCCTACCACCGTAAGAAATACCGCTTTGGTTTTCTCATCTCGAGTGTCCAATCCATTTGCTGCGAAGTACTGCTCTAACCGCTGGTGATAACTATCAAAACTTTCCTCACTTTCCTCGAAGTGGAAATCTTCTGGCTTACCGAATGCCATCTTCTGTTCGACGGTCCTTTCCCTCACCGAACGTCTCCCTGGTTGTTCGTCGTTGACTTCTGCCTCGCTGGAGCTGTTTGACATGCTAACTCTGTGATTTCCAACTTAAACATCCCATCTTCGTCGCCAAACTGTCGTGTATGAAACACTAATATTTTTCTAAAACTGTTTAAGTAGATAACTGGAAAGTGCAAACGGCAGACTTATGACAGTAACGTGGTATATTTATTATTACGCTGTAACAACCTAGCTATCCCGAGTAGAGTGGAGTACCAAGAGAGCGCCCTGGTGGCGATTCTGTATTATATACTCTTCAGAAACAACCAATAGCTGACCTCCACCTCATTCAGCACCAATCACATTGGTCTGTGCACATTCAAAACCAACCGACCCACACTGGTTAATATTCTGTGTTGGGAACACCACACTTGCCCTTTTGTATCTTTTTAGGTGGGAGAGTACTGCTGGCGTCGTGTGCAACTGCCGCTTCTCTCTCTCATAACCCCTCCATTCCCATCCACCCCTGTATGTTTGTGCTAAGTTTATCTGTTGTCTTGTTTCACCCCATGTATTGTAAAGCGACGTTGAGTGTTAGAAAAGTGATATATAAGATTTATTTATTTATTATTATTATTATTATTATTATTATGTGGACTTTGACATGTACCACCTACCTAAACATTGTAGCAGACCAAGCACACCCCTTCACAGTAAGGGTATTCCCTGACAGCAGTGGCTTCTTTCAGGCAAATGCACCTTGTCACACTGCAGAAATTGTTCAGGAATGGTTTGAGGAACAGGGCAGTTCAAAGTGTTGCATTTCCCCCAAAATGTCCCATATCTCAATCCGATCGAACATCTGTGGGATGTGCTGGAAGAACAAGTCCAATCTATGGATTCCCCACCTCACAACTTACAGGACTTATTAAAAGATTGGCTGCTAATATCTTGGTGCCAGATACCTACCAGAGGACACATTCAGAGGTCTTGTGGAGTCTGTCAGAGCTGTTTTAGCAGAATGATGGGACCTAGACAGGTGGTTTTAATATTTTGGCTGATTGGTGTAAATTGTAGATGCACAGTTTGCTCCTCTTCAATACAAGAGATAGGTGCTTGCATTTATTTATCTGAATGCTGCTTATTTAAATACCACCCACCAACCACTGGGTTGCAGCAGGGTGAGTGGCTCATGGTACATCTGACATAAAATCAATTAATCAAATGCACACAAATGAGTTGTTGAGCATATAGTTGAAAGAGCCTTGTGCAACAGATGGAGGGAATAATTTAGCTAGAGTGGCGAAAGAAAATACATTTAAATAACGCCTTTTGTGAGAAGAACAATGCAAGAGGAACTCAGAGTCAAAGTGCCTAGACCTGATCAGCCTGACATCATAATTCATCAATAATCCAAATACAGAGAAAGACAATATACTTGGTGGTTTTCAAGGAGCTGGTTTAGTAAGAAGGTTTTTTTTCCTTAAATTTTGTTATGTTTTTATTATATTTGTTATAGGTTTTACTGTGTTCATAATTTTCTGCCATTGTCTTGGGGTTTCGTGTTGTTAGATTTCTTTCGCACTTATCGAGGCACTTTTCATTTACTTTAGTCTTTCACCATAGCAAATTGTGGTTTAAAAATATTATTATAAAGAATTTGCACTGGCTGATATGATGGAAAGAAGAAAGGTTGGTATACTGTGTGTGATGGAGCTGCCAGGGAAGAGGAAAAGAAGAAGGCCAAAGAGGAGGTTTATGGATGTGGCAAGAGAGGACATGCAGGTGGCTGGTGTGACAGAGGATGCAGAAGACAGGAAGAGATAGAAATGGATGATCCGCTGTGGCGACCCCTAATGGGAACAGCTGAAAGTAGTAGTAGTAGTAGTAGTAGTAGAAGTAGAAGTAGTAGTAGTAGTAGTACCTTAACTTGCCTTAACTAAGCACATTCTATTATAACAAATTCAGCTCAGCAAATACAAATAAAGGTCTTTTATTTGATTTAAATAGTCAAGTTAAGTCAGTTTATTTATAGAGCACATTTACAAACAACAAATGTTGACTAAAGTGCCTTACAGAGAGATTAAAATGATTCCAATCAAATATCAACAGATAAATTATTAAATAAATAAAAAACAAGAGAATAAAAGTAGATTAAAAACACAGACATAAATGAGAGGATATACATAAAGTAATACTTATAGTCACAAAATACACTGGTGTGATACCTTAGTACTTGTTTGCTTGGTTTTTGGTATAGCTGTCCGTGGGGCTGAATACCATCAGAAATCCGAGTGAATCTCCATCTTCTCACCTGCATATTGCAGCATCGATGAACATTGTTCCATTGTACAGGCATCCGTGGTACCATCAGCTGTGAGTCCATTGTATGGACTATTTACAGCACAGGATGCAATCTTACTGTGAATAGTGCAGGCGTACTGTTGAATGACTTAATTCTGAATGGTGTCCGAGAGTCAGTTATCTCTCCCAAGCACACATTCTCTATCTTTTGGGAGGCTATAGGTATGTTCCAGCAAAAGTTCATACAAAATGCCATCATGGCTGCTGTCACCCCAAAAAGCCACCCCTGTCTTTCCCAGGAAAGCACTGACCTGAACATTAGTTCCAGAACATGCCTTGCTGTATTAAATAAAAGAGCATTAATTGGGGTGTTTATTAAACTGAGATTTTTTTGAATGTCATCATTGTGAAGCTTAGACGTCTTGTGCTCGTTGAAATATTCTGAAGTCTCCCTTTACAAAGCTGCTGTCAAACCTTATGCTATCTTCATTAATTAGATGTTTTCTCCACTGCTTTAACACAGCTAAAACATAAAACGTGATCACCATCCTCGACATAATGCAGCCATCTCCATTTGTTGAACCAGCCTGCATTGATTCAATGACTAAATGTTTCTTTTCTAAACGGTCTTCTAGGAAACTGAAGCTGGTTGGTCACTGCGGTGAAAAATTAGCATTTTGACCTGCAACATTAGCCCGATTTGTAGGGGCACGGTTCCCGTCAATGCGCTCCTGATCATCAAACTCTGTGGAGGCTGCATTGGTCATTTTGGAGGTGCTTCAACTGGGCTGTGAGTCTTATTCTGCCAAGTCGCTGAACCGTTTTGTTTTCGTTTTTGTCATTTAAATTTTTATTGAATTTTTCAAAAAGAGCAGTTACAGGAAGGCTAGTGGTACACTGTTTCAACAAATTTCACCCCTTCAGAGTCCTGACTTCATTAGACACGGCATGAAAAAAAAGAAGCAAAAAATAAGATAAGTAAAAACAAGTACACATATGGAAATAAGAAACTCAGCCTATAATGAGAAGCAAAGGGAGCGTGCCAGAGTCACTGGGGGTTCTTGGCTATTCCTGAGATCTAAGCAAGACCTCCATCAGGCTTTATATGAGTTAAAAAAAAGAGCCCAAGGGGTAGTCCCATCTTCCATGTTGCCTTTTAACCTGTTGGGCATAGACTCGTAGGATGCAGTCTCAATCATTGCATTTACCCAATCTTTCAAATCTGGAGATGTAGCTATTTTCCATTGTCTCAAGATAATTCTGGAAGCTGTGACCAAACCCACCATAATAACAGAGAAACAAAAAACACCTTTTGATATATTTGGTGTTTGAGATCTGTTCCCCTAATAGACATAAAGCAGGAGTCAGGGGGATTACAGAGCCAGACCAGCTACACAGGACATCCACCACTTTAACTCAGAATAGCTTCACTAATGTACATTCCCATAGACAGTGGAAGAAAGTTCCTACCTTCATTTTACATTTCTAACACAGATTGTCCTTCATAAGTTTCATTCTATGGAGTATTGTTGGAGTGTGGCAATATCTATGTATTATCTTATATTGTGTAAACTTCCCTCTTTCTTCCTTTACATATTTTCCACAATCTGCCAAAAATATTGAGCCAATTGCCTTGTTCTAAGACTATATGCAGGTCCCTCCGCCATACTAGCTTCACATTAGATGATTCACCACTGACAAAATAGTTTGTTATTTTATAAAAATGTGAAGCTGTGTGGCATTTCTGTGGCATATTCATATAATCCAAAATGTGATGTTCTGTACCCCCACTGAATCTAGCTAATACGCAGTTCCTAATTTGTGAGTATTTAAAAAAAAAATGTTTGCCTTTAAGATTAAAATGGCAAGTTAACTCCCCATAAGACATAAATGTACCATCTTTTAAAAGTAGATCTCCTATAGTGTGTATGCCATTTAAATGCCACTGCTTCCAATATATGTTTTTTCAGATACAGATAGCAGGATTGTGCCATACTGAAGCATATTGAACCATATTGAACCTTTTTTATTTTTGAGGCTTTACAAAAAAAAAATCAAGAATATGTTTTTTTGCCATTTCGACAGGTGGTCAGCTAGCTATATCAATGACAATAAGGACAATAGCTACCAGGTAAGCTGGAGTCTATGCATTGGTCGGTAAGGTCATGTGCATGACATACTTATGCAAGCACTATGTCTTACTTTTTATAAATTAAAAAAAAATAAGCAAAACATAATTCATTTTAGCTTTGGAAACATGCTGTTAGAGCTTATTGGTTCACAAAAATAATATTGTTCACCCTGGCGGCCTGTCCAGGGTGTCTCCCCGCCTGCTGCCCAATGACTGCTGGGATAGGCTCCAGCATCCCCGCGACCCTGAGAGCAGGATAAGCAGTTCGGATAATGGATGGATGGATGGATGGAAATATAATCCAGAAGGTAGTGACAACTGTCAAGGGGGTTGAATACATTTGCAAGGCACTGTACATCTACGAGCACTCACACAATTATGCAAACAGACATCAAAATAGTTAAAAATTGAATTATGTGCAGGGATATCATCGACATGTGCTTGTGTTTACAAGTGCCTCTCCTACACGAACAAACTGATACTTCCTTGTGTATCTCAAGGATAACATATGCACACGCAGAAACAAACAAAACATTGTTCAGTCTCTCTCATGCGCACACACACACACACACACACGTGCAAAAGCTTAACTGCATCAGTTCCTGCTTTGGTTCCTATGAGTCCTGTCTTACAGTTCCTGCCTTATTGATTTCATTACATAGCATCTTGCGTCTTTCCTCTTTCATTCTGTTTGCTTTTCTTCCCCAAGAGTTCTTCCCCTTCGCTTCTGGAACCCATCTTTTCTGCAGTGGCACAGATCAGATATTTATTATCTGCAGACTCAAAAGCATCTGCCTACCAGCTCTGACAAAGAGAGAGAAGAAGAGGAGCAAGAGGAAGGGGGGCAGTGTTGGGGGTTAAATTAGATCTTGGCAGGTATTATCCATTTCCAAGACGTATAGATGTCGATGGACATCGCCGGCAGGATAAACAATAGCACATGAGGCAGCTGGGATAAATAAAACAAACACAACAAATAAACTGTTGCTATGACATTGGACATGGTGAGTAATGAAATTGCAGATGGAAGAGAGGGGCGGGGATGCAGGAGTTGGTCTGTGCTTTCACACCGGAGAGTTGTATAAGATATAACAGGTCTCTGTCACTTTATGGGACTTCAGTTTTTTCTCAGGATGCATGTCACCAGCTGCAGTTGTTTTTGTTACTTGCTGGTTAACTGGAGACGGTAGAAAACAAAAATCTCACCAATCTGCCGAGAACAATTTGACATTAACATAAAAATTAAAACTGCTTGACGAACTCACTTTGATTATTTGCTGGATGGTACAAGTAGACCAGGAGTCAAATATTAAATTCATGATGTTGCTTGAAAATTTTTTTTTTCCCCTTTGCTATAGGCCAAGTTGCAAACAGCCAGACCAAAAAAAAATTAATTAATTAAAAAAAAAATATAGCTTTTTTTTCCGAAACCGTCAATGGTGTTGAGTGCTCGACTAATGAGGAGTAGAATATCAACACGGATACAGGAAAAAATATTTTAATGCATAGCAGTACAGGCCTGTTTCGTGCTTCCCGCACTCAAACATTAGCAGCTGACGAGTGTGAGACACACCAAACAGGCCTGTAACTGCAATGTATTAAAATCTTTTTTCCTGTATCCGTGTTGCTATTCTGCTCCTCATTAATTGAGCACTTACAACACCATTGACGGTTTCGGAAAAAAATATTATATATATATATATATATATATATATATATATAGATAGATGTAAGGTCGTTGTAATGTCCGTAGACGCCTTGTCTTACTGACACAAGAATAATTCAAGAACGAGCCGACTTCGTAGGTTCTTAACTGTGTAGCTTTTACTAGCGTTCATCCGACATACAACCTTCATAACATGCGCTTCTCACTTCCTGTATACGTCACACGCACTGCACGTACACCCGTGAGTAGGTCAAGTTAAACACGTGACCTTTCATTCATTACATCTCCCCCTCTAAGATGATTTTCTAAACATTTCTCTGAACATTTACTGCCAACAATTTTAACCTGTATATCACCCCCCTTTTCACAAAAAAATAAAAAATCTCCCACAGTACACAAGTCCATACGCCTCACAAATCCAGCCGGATTGCAGGCTTGCTCACCCTGCCAGAGCGAGTAACATATGGTGTGGAAGTTGGCATTTCTGCTGCTCGGGACTCATCCGTGTTTCCACTCTCCCCTGGAGTGACATGGTCAGGATCCCTGCTGACAAAGGTGAGTGTTTTAGGTGTGGCCAACAGGTGGCGCCTGTTCCTTCTGTAATGTTCACCTTGAGCTGTCTCCACTATGTAGGATCTGGGAGTGGAGCTCTGACTGTGAACAACTGCTGGCATTGTCCATGTTTTCTGTCCATCAAGTTTGGTGAGTACTGCGTCACCCGAGTTCAGTGGGCGCAGTGTCCGCACGCCGTTCCTGCGGTTGTAGTAGAAAGCCTGCCTCGATTTGGCTGCGGCGTCAGCGGTTTTGATCAGTTCCTCTTTAGGCCAGGCCGGTTTCAGGTTATGCTGCAATGTGGGTAAGGTGGTTCTGAGTCTCCTACCCATGAGCAATTCCGCTGGACTGGCTCCAGTGGAAGAAGAGGGTGTAGCTCTGTATGTCAACAGGGCGAGGAGAGGGTCTTCCTGCCTTAATATGCTTTTGGCTATCTGAAAAGCCCTCTCTGCCTGTCCATTACTCTGGGGGTAGTGTGGGCTTGAAGTCACATGGATGAAATCATAATCCTCACTGAACCTCCTCATCTCTTCTGAAACTAGCTGTGGCCCATTATCGCTAACTACAATTTCAGGGATACCAAAACGTGCAAATGTAGCCTTCAGCCTAGCTACAACCTGACTGCTAGTAGTTGTTGGTAGATTTAGGATCTCCAAAAACCTGGAATAATAGTCAGACACTATCAAGTAGTTTTGCTTTTTGTACTCACACAGGTCTATGCCAACTTTCTGCCATGGTCTGGATGGGAGCTCACTTGACATTAAAGGCTCTTTTCTCTGTGTGTTCTTGTGTTCTCTGCAGAATTGACATTGCTGTATCTTTGTTGTAATGTGCTCTGTCATTTTGGGCCACCACACTGACTGGCTAGCTCTCTCTCTGCACTTAACTATCCCCTGGTGCCCGTCGTGTATTCTGTCTAAGATCACCTCCCTCATCTCTGTGGGAATGACGATACGACTGCCTCTGATGACTAAACCATCTACCGCAGATAACTCCCCTCTCACCTGATAAAAGTCTCTGACTGTCTCCGGCACTTTATCGACATACGCAGGCCAGCCGTGTCTGATGAAGCCCAACACTGTCTGGAGCTGCAGATCCCCATCCGTGCTCTGTTTTATCTCCTGCATCCTTTGAGGTGTGGCAGGCACCTGGCACACGATGGCATCAATGTGCGCTGTAACATCATCATGAGAAGCACCATCTCCGTAGCGCTGCTCTGGGCCTCTGGAGAGTGCATCAGCTACAGCTAAAGTTTTGCCTGGTGCGTATTCAGCCACTGCATTGAAACGCATCAGCCTCATTAACAGTCTCTGGCACCTAATGGGCACATTATCCAAGTCTTTGCTGTTCATGAGAGGCACTAGTGGTTTATGATCGGTGACAAGTCTGAAATTGTCAAGCCCAAACAAGTACTTCTCGAACCTTTCACATGCCCAGACGCTGGCTAAGCACTCTTTCTCGATCTGTGCGTACCTTGTCTCTGCGTCACTCAGCCGTCGGGAGCAGTAGGCCACGGGCTTCCAGTGTTCCCCGTGCTGCTGGAGCAGAACGCCTCCCAGCCCGTAGCTGCTGGCATCTGCTGAGACCACCGTAGCCTTAGTGACGTCATAAAAGGTGAGTACCGGGGCGGTGGCGAGTGCTGCTTTAAGGTCTTGGAATGCTGTGTTCTGTGCAGGTCCCCACAGCCACTCTGTCGTTGCTTTAAGCAGTCCATAAAGCGGCTGACCTACAGTGGACAGCTCTGGGACGTATTTTGCCAAATAGTTCACCATCCCGAGGAACCTCTTGAGTTCCGTCACGTTCTGGGGCTGAGGAAAGTTCTCTATTCCGGCCACTTTGTCCGGGTCAGGTCTGATGCCTGCCTCGTCGATGACATGACCAAGGAAGCGGACTTGTTTCTGTTTGAACTTGCATTTCGCTTGGTTCAGTTTGAGACCTGCTGTTTCAATGACCCCCAGGGCCTCTGCTAGGCGCCGGTCATGGATTTCCTCAGTCTCTCCATGTATAAGGATGTCATCCATGTACACCTCTGTGCCCTCTAGCCCGGTCAGAGTTTCCGCCATCTTTCTCTGGAAAATCTCTGGAGCACTCGTTATACCAAATGGAAGGCGGCAGAAAGCATACCTCCCAAATGGGGTGATGAAAGTGGTGAGCCCCCTGCTGTCTTCATGCAAGGGGATCTGGTAAAACCCACTTGCTGCATCCAACGTTGTGAAGAACTTTGACCCTGCGAGCCTTGGCATTATTTCCTCCATAGTGGGCAGCACGTATTTCTCACGTTTCACCGCTCGATTCAGCCTCCTGAGGTCAGCGCAGCAGCGAACCTCTTTCTTGTTCGGTTTCAGCACCGGCACCATTACGGCGCACCATTCTGTGGGCTGAGTCACTTTTTCAATAATGCCCTCATTTTCCATGCGCTGCAGTTCTTTCTTAACCAGTGGTACAAGTGGCAGCGGTATCCGTCTGACTGTATGCACCGCGTATGGCTGGGCACCCTCCACCAGAGCTATTTTCACTGGGTCTGTTTTCAGCAGTCCACTTGAACCGAAAACTCCACTGACCTCATTCATCCGCTTCACTAGACCCATCTCCACTGCCTCTGGACGACTCAGCAGACAGCTGCCTCTCCCCTTGATCACATACACTGGAAAGGAGTATTGTTTCTCCTTGTAGTTGGTTGTGGCTTGAAACTGTCCTATGCAGCTGATGTTTCCACCTTGGCTTATGAAGCATGTGTCAGGAGGTCCCAGTTTTATGTTTGGCTTCAGCTTTTTAAATGTCCCTTGGTTGATAACAGTAGCGTCAGCCCCCGTGTCAATTTTAAAGGTTATTGGTACATCACTTATTGTTAAACTAACAGTCCAATCTTCCTGACTGCTCTCTTTGCCAACTTCTCCCAGAAAGTACAGCTGTTTAACCTCTTCAGTGACTTCTCTCACCGCTTTAGAGTGACATACACGCTCCCAATGTCCCTTTTTATGACACTTGTTGCACTTACTGTTCGTTGCAGGACACTTCCGCTCATCGGTGTGCTGCGTCTTGCCGCACCTCCCGCATTCATCTACTTTGTTGGTTGCAGGACTGCTGCCACCATGACGCTGTCCGCCCTTTTTGTTTTGGCGTCCGTCCCGCCGTCGGACAACATTGACGTTAGCCAGCTGGGCCTCTGGTTGGTTAGCTTGGAGGCTGAGCTGCTTTGTTATTGCCTCCGCCTGGCGCACTTGTTCAATGACTTTCACCAGAGTAAGGTCCGCTGTGAGCTGGAACTGACGGGAGAGCACTTTGTCTTTTATGCCCACTACCAGACGATCTCTGATATGTTCATCCCTCTTGTCCCCAAACTCACAGTGTTCAGACAGCTCATACAATGTCCGGATGTACATCTCCGCTGTCTCTCCTGGCTGCTGGCTACGTTGATAGAAGCACGCCCTCTCATGTATGATGTTACGGCGGGGAATAAAGTAGTCGTCGAACTTTTTCAGTACGATATCATAGTCCACTTTATCACCCTCCGCCGCGAAGTCAAACGAGCTGAATATCTTTTCAGCCTCGCTGCCCATTGCATAAATCAGCGAACTCACTTGAATCTCCCCGTCGTCTTTATCCAGCTTTGTCGCGAGCCTGAAGCGCGAAAACCGTTGTCTCCACTCCGGCCATTCAACGGGGCAGTCAAACTTGAATTCACTCGGCGGATAAAACTTCGGCATGACCGCTCGTGTTCAGATACACAGACTATTCTGACACCATGTAATGTCCGTAGACGCCTTGTCTTACTGACATAAGAATAATTCAAGAACGAGCCGACTTCGTAGGTTCTTAACTGTGTAGCTTTTACTAGCGTTCATCCGACATACAACCTTCATAACATGCGCTTCTCACTTCCTGTATACGTCACACGCACTGCACGTACACCCGTGAGTAGGTCAAGTTAAACACGTGACCTTTCATTCATTACAGTCGTAATGTAAATCCGCTACAGGGTGGCACTGTTTCGCTGTATGTTCCCCTGGGAATGCCGCAAATGGCGATGTTTGTCCCTTTTGCAACACCGTACCCCTAAGTCTTGTCCCGGGCAAAAGGCTACGTTGATCACATGTTTTTTTTTGTTTCTTCTGCCGGAAGGTGAGCAGTGTTACTGGCGGTCTGCATTATCATAAAAATATTGATTTATATCGCACATATTGTCTAACTGTTTATTCTGTGGTGTTAATAGACAAGTTTGCTTATAACCTAGTTAAAGTTTGATGTCGAACATTGTATTTGGCAAGAGAAATGTGACAAAAAGTGTTGGCTAGCCTGTTGAGCATTAGCATGGCATATAACGCAGGATGCAGTATTATTTGAGCAGATTATCCATGGTTTTTTGTTTAATTTTATGGGTAATAAGTGCCTTATTTAATTTATAATGGATGACATTTGCTTTGGTTTTGCCATAAGGTAGCATTTTGATATGAGATGTGTTTATTTGCACATTTGCAGTTTTTATTTTAATTTTATTGAGAAAGAAAACATGTTTTTTTTTGTTTCTTCTGCCGGAAGCTGTGAGTATGATGAGGCCAGCGGCCAGCTGATTGATGAGAGGTGAAGTGTAAGCGAGTGCCAGTAAAGTGTCCAGGTCTCAGCCACGATCCCAAGCCTCCGCCTCTTTCCTTTTCCACGCAAACATCATACTACAACAAACACAACGCAGAGTCCCAGGGCGTGTAGGGAGACGACGGCCGAACGCAAAGTGCGGGTTACATCATGGTGCCGTGACCCGGATCGTGGTGCTTCGAGATCCAAGGAGATACAGAGACTCGCGTCCTCGCCTTTGCTGCTGCATTGAACTGCGTTGCCTTCAGTGACTGGACAGTGTGGTGGACTGAACTACTGTCACCGGCGCTGCAGCATTGGCGAGATACTCACCTCTTCAAATATCCTTTAAAGACTGTTGAAAGCTTGCTATATCCATTTGAGGACTTTTTATGATATTTCGATAAACTTAACTGTTATTTGAGTTGTGTAAAAGTGTGCTATGTGAGATCCTGCTATAGGAACACTGTGTTTAACATTATGCTGATATATATCATTCATAACTTTTTGGTTTTGGTTAAGGGTTGTGTATTGACCATCTGATTTTGACTCAAGTTTAATGTGAGTTTTGAGTTGATAGTGATTATTGTTTTTTGATATATTTACTGGATAAAAAAGGAGATTTTGCATACACAGCTAAACTTATTCTGTGAACACAGTGAATCATTAATAGTCATCTGTTTTGACACCAACAGTTACACCAGTCATAGTGATTTAGAAAAAAATATATCAAAATGTTCAGTGACTATGCAGATCATCAGTCAAAGCAAGAAGGTGCCTCTGCTGCCACACCGGGTTCCCAACTGCCCCCGATGCCCACAGCCAGCCACAACTGTGACACTCCAGCCCAGACACAACTCCACCTTTCAAGCAAGGGCGTAACAACCACCAGTGCTGCGAATCAACAGCAATCAGTGAGGCAAAAGCTTAACAACTACTTCACTAGCCCCACCACCACCCAACTGCTGATCCTCCCTCAAGACTACCACAGCAGTCAGCAGCCCCCATACCCAGGACTAAGTGCACCACTCACTCCACCACCCCCAATACTGTCACCTTACCCTATTCACTACTCCACTCCAGCTCATGCACCCACCTTGCCAGCCTCTAGAGCTCCAATGCAAGCACACTCACTATGTTTTGACAGCAGCCCGGCTGCCAAACCGATCCACCGAAACAGCAGGCCAGACTACAGCCTGCCCAGTGCATCCCTTCCAGCTGTACAGATATTAGTGGAACCTAATCCCCCGGCCCAAGCCAGTGTGAACCAGCACACACACCCTTTGCCCATTCACAGCCTCTCGTGCCCCACCTCCACGGAAATACAAACTGTACAGCGGCCGAACATGACTCACCCAGACACCCCTCCTTACCAAAGCCCTGCTGCCGAGCCTAAACCCCAGGTCTACACTGGTCCTGCATATAATCCCCCTGTGCCCCAGGCCCTCATGCCAAGCTTTCAAATGCCACCAATGATGAACATTATGAGCCCCTCTTCTACTGGCCAGACCCTTCAAAGTTTGCAGCATGGATCAATCCCCCAGCTGCATATGTCACAGCCTGCTGCCCTCTACCCCCAAGAGGTGACCACCCCACTAGCAGTGCAACATGTAGCCCCTAACCACACAGCCCCTGCCTCAGACCCTCGAGCTGTCATGTACCACAACACACTCCCACAACACCCATCCACCACCCCGCACATGCACCCACGTCCGTATGAGCCCCCAATGAATGCTGCCGTCAGAGCCGCAGCCAACACAACCCTTCCACCAGCTGCATATGGTGGGTTCATGCAAACTCATCAGGTAAAAAATGTCCAAATCTTCACTGGCAATCCAGACAGCAAAATACTTGTAGAAGACTGGGTTCGTGATATGCAGTACCTTCTGGAGGCAATCGAGCTCCCCACACACCTCCGCTTTTCGACTGTTGTGCGACACCTGAGCGGTGAGGCCAGGAAGCTAGTCCTGAACCTACCCCCCCACGACCAGACTCCAGAGAAGGCGTATGAGGAGCTCAGGGCTGAATACAGTGACACACAAGGCTCACTTGATCCACTAGCCGACTTCTATGAGCGCAGCCAGAGGTCCAGAGAGTCTGCCTGCTCTTATGCTATTGCTCTGGAGGCAACACTGAGAGCGGTAGAGGAAAGTCAGAGAGGGGGCAGGCAATTTCCTGATCGTGATAGTAAACTCACTCGACAGTTTCTAAGAGGGCTTATGGATGAGATGGTGTATGCAAGGATCGCACCAATGAAGCCCAGGCTTTTGAGTTTCCGGGAGCTGCAAGCAGAGCTTAGAAACCTTGCAAAAGAGACTCAGAAGTTCCAGTCACAACACAAGACAAAGAAAGCGCTCACCCAGGTGCAGGTCACATCAGAATGTGATACCAATATGAGGTCAGAGAGGTCAAAACACACTTCAGAGTGGACAGAGCTTAAAGATATGGTCAAGAAATTAGCTCTTAGCCAAGAAGAACAGGTGACCAAGTTGGCTCACCTTGAGTTGAGAATTGCTGCACCTACCCCTGCACCAGCCCCTGCACCCCCACTAAGGCCCCAACCATCTCCCAGAACAGTTACTCAGGGCTCCAGTGTTGTTTGCTACCGGTGTGGGAAGCAAGGGCATATAGCCCGAGTATGTCGAGCGGTGCTCCCAGATCCCAGTCCACCCTGGACTCACCGACCCCAGCCTGCGACCTCCGCAGAGAGCACCACGCCCCACTCAACGCAGCATTTAAACGCCTAGAGCCTGTGGTAACTGGGGCAACCATGGGCAAGCAGCAAGACCCCCCACTGCAGGTGAGCGATACTGATGATGGAGTAGAGGACATTCCTATTGTGGGTCCCAGGAATGAGGGTGAGGTGGAAGTCAATGGATTAAAGTGCAGGGCTCTTATCGATTCCGGCTCTCAGGTAACCAGTATTACTCACGGATACTGGTGCAACCACCCTGACCTCCATGGACAGAAACTACGGCCCTCTAAAATACCCATAGCAGGTGCAGCAGGTCAGGATGTGCCTTACTCTGGTGTCCTGCGTATTAAGTTGAAAGTGCTGTGGAAAGAGTTCCAGAGAGTGCCGGCTTTTGTTGTCCCTGACTCCGAGTATCGCTCCTCCGTCCCACTGCTTGTGGGAACTAATGTCGTCCGTGCCGCCAGGAGGCACCTCCAAGCAACCTATGGGGAGCAATATCTTCAGCGGGTGAAGGAAAGCCATCCAGAGTGGTACACAGCTTTACTGGAAACTGGCGACACTGAATATACAGGAGCAGACGACATGGTGGGCCCTGCTGTGTACACTGGCCGTAAAATACGCATCCCGGGAGGGAAAGAGATGGACTTAATGTGCAAAATCAAAACTGGCCCACAAAGAAAGACATACACAGCGCTAATTGAAGGCCACGCCTCAATTCGGCTTCCTCAGGACCTTATGGTCGCCAAAGTTCTTGCAGATGTGAAGAAAGGCTGTGCTCCTGTCAGAGTGATGAACCTGTCCCAACAAACTGTCACAATCAAACCACACACACAGCTGGCCAGCGCCTGCCTGGTGGACAGTGTTGTGGATTTTTCAGCCACGGAACAGGGTTGTCATCAAAATGAGGAGAACAAAGAGACATACCGGTGTCTGCACCAAGTTGTGAGCAGTGGTGGGGTGGACATAAGCGAGGCAGCAGTGGAGAATGAGCGCCAGCGCGCCCTCCTAAAAGAGCTTGTGGAGAGGAATATGGGGGTGTTCTCACAGCACTCAATGGACTACGGCCACACAAAAACAGTGCAGCACGAAATCCCCCTGGTCGACTCAAAGCCCTTTCGACTCCCGTACCGCAAGATTCCCCCTTCACAGTGGCAGGATATGAGGAAGTTGCTGACAGAAATGGAAACAGCAGGGGTTATCAGGCCTAGTAAGAGTCCATATGCTTCGCCAGTAGTGATTGTTACCAAGAAAGACGGATCACTAAGATTATGCATCGATTACCGAAGGCTTAACGCCTGCAGCACAAGAGATGCATTTCCACTGCCCAGAATAGAGGAGGCCCTGGAGGCTCTGGGTCAAGCAAAGTATTTCTCAACACTTGATCTCACATCTGGATACTGGCAGGTAGAGGTGGCGGAGCAGGACAAACACAAAACAGCATTCAGTACTCCCATGGGGCTGTTTGAAGCCAACAGAATGCCTTTCGGCCTTCAAAACGCTCCGTCCACCTTCCAGAGACTCATGACCTGCTGTTTTGGCGATCTGAACTTCACCCATCTCCTGATCTACCTTGATGATCTGATCATATTCTCTAAAACCTTTGATGAGCATCTGGAGAGGCTGCAGCTGGTGTTCGATCGACTGAAGGAGCATGGCTTGAAGTTGAAGCCTTCCAAATGTCAGCTTGTGAGAAAGGAGGTGCACTACTTGGGTCACCTGGTGTCTGCGGAGGGCATCAGGACAGACCCAGATAAGATCAGCAGAGTCAAGGACTGGGCGAGGCCCACGAATCGTAAAGAGGTGCTTCAGTTCCTGGGATTCACCGGATATTACAGGCGGTTTGTGTGCAGTTACTCTACCTTGGCCGCGCCCCTGTACCGCCTTACCGCTGGTGACCCTAGAAAGAAACGGAGAGGGGGGAAGAAGAGGTTAGTGCCTGACCCGCCCTTTGTCTGGACTGATGAGTGTGAGGAGGCTTTTCAGTCACTGAGAGAAAGATTGACAACTGCTCCAGTGTTAGGCTATCCAGACTACAGCCTACCCTTTCTGCTCCAGACTGACGCCTCGGGGGAGGGGCTTGGTGCTGTATTAGCCCAAGTTCAGGACGGAGTCGAGAGAGTCATAGCTTATGGCAGCAGAGGCTTGAGCCCAGCAGAGACGAGGTATCCTGCACACAAACTAGAGTTCCTCGCTCTGAAATGGGCAGTGACCGACAAGTTCTATGACCATCTATATGGGCGCAAGTTCTTAGTCCAGACAGACAATAACCCCCTCAAGTATGTCATGTCGTCTGCAAAATTGGATGCTACAGGTCAGCGGTGGGTGTCTCGGCTGTCAGCATTTGATTTTGATGTGCAGTATCGAAGGGGACAGAATAATGCGAACGCTGATGCCCTCTCCCGGCTGTCTAACCAGGAGGTCACCCAAGTCCTGCAAACCTGCCCTCAGCTTGTATCAGCCAAAGTACAAAGGTGTGTAGAGGAACAATCTCCCCAACAACTGGAAAGCTCCGCTTCAGAGGGACCTGAGCATCAAGAACCTCTGTCACACACGCTCGGTGAATCCTATCAAGATGTGGGGATGGACTCTCTACCTGCATTGACAAAACAGGAGATTCGTGCAGGGCAAAAAGAGGATGCTGTAATCGGTCCCGTTTTGCACTTTAAAAGTGTGAACCAAAAACCGAGCCGCAGCGAGAGGATTGGTGGTGGCAGGCAGGTTTGCCTTCTCTTAAAAGAGTGGCGGAGGTTATTAGTAAGGGATGGAATAATGTATCGTCAGGTCCAAGACTGTCAAAGGGGAGTAGTAGAGCAGCTGGTACTACCAGAGAGATTTCACACATCCGTCAAGACTGCACTTCATGATGACTCAGGGCATTTAGGGTTTGAGAGAACACTGCAGATGATAAGGGAGAGATTTTACTGGCCTAAGATGTTCCAGGAAATCAAGGCTTGGTGTGAGCAGTGTGAAAGGTGCTGCCTCAGAAAGACTCCGACTGCAGGCCTCAGGGCTCCCCTGGTCAGTATTCACAGCAGCGCTCCTATGGAACTTGTGTGTGTAGACTTTCTGACTCTGGAGAAATCAAAGGGAGGCATAGAAAATGTGCTTATTGTCACTGACCACTTCTCCCGGTACGCCCAGGCCTATCCCACTAAAGACCAAAAAGCCTGTACAGTGGCGAAGGTACTGTGGAAGAACTTTTTCTGTCGGTTTGGATTCCCAGCAAAACTACATGCAGACCAGGGGCGTAATTTTGAAAGTGCTGTGGTGAAAGAGCTGTGTAAGTGTACTGGTGTCACTAAGACACACACAACCCCCTATCACCCCCAGGGTAACGGCACCACCGAAAGGTTCAACCGGACTCTCATGGACATGCTGGGGACACTAGAGCCTCACCTGAAACCCCGCTGGCATGAGTATGTGGATGCAATGACACATGCGTATAACTGCACCAAACATGACTCTACTGGGTACACACCGTATTACCTAATGTTTGGTAGACATCCACGACTCCCAGTCGACCTGATTTTTGGGCTTTCTACCACCAAAGAGCCATGTGAGTATAGTGAATATGTCCAGACCCTGCATGACTGTCTGTCGGAAGCTTATACTCAGGCTAACCAGGCCTCACGACATGCAAAAGAGCAGCAGAAAAGGTACTATGATCAAAAGGCAAAGAGTCAAGGTTTCAGCCCAGGGGACAGAGTCTTGGTCAAAATATGTCATGTGGAGGGACGGCAGAAACTGGGAGACAGATGGGAGTCACGCCCATACATTGTGGTGAAGAAACACACCAGTATACCAGTATATGCGGTCCGAACAGAGGATGGTGAAAAAGAGAGAGTGGTTCACCGCAACCTTCTTACACAGTGTATGTTTCTTCCGGTGGAGCGGGCTGGTGCAGCAACAAGTGCAGGAGTTGAGTCTGACATGGGGGACTGGGAGGTGGATGGCATGGAGGTAATGGGGGAGGAAGCCGAAAAAGTGAGTCAAGGGGGGGAAGAGGACATAAATGTCAGCGACACCAACGCACTTGATGGCCCCAGCCTGAGGAGGAACCCACAGAGAACTCGACGTCCCCCAAAGAAACTGTCTTACGAGTCACAGGTGGTGAGATCAAAAGAGGAACAGCAGAAGATAGAGAGGGGCTGGACATTGTGGCAGAGGGCCATAGCAGAGAGAGTAGCAGGGCACGTATAATCCACGGAAAAAAAAACAAAAACAAAACAAACAAGTTTTATTAATGGTTTATTTACTTTGATTGCATTTACACATCTACATTTCATATGCAACTCATGGTATTAATACGTCACTTTCAGTGTGATCCGTTTTAATGTTTATGCTCATAAGTTTTATTTGTTTTGTTTTGTTTGGTCTGATGGCTGGGACGCCATCAATTAAAGAAGGGGTAGATGTAAGGTAGTAATGCAAATCCGCCACAGGGTGGCACTGTTACGCTGTATGTTCCCCTGGGAATGCCGCAAATGGCGATGTTTGTCCCTTTTGCAACACAGTACCCCTAAGTCTTGTCCCGGGCAAAAGGCTACGTTGATCACATGTTTTTTTTTTATTCTTCTGCCGGAAGCTGTGAGTATGATGAGGCCAGCGGCCAGCTGATTGATGAGAGGTGAAGTGTAAGCGAGTGCCAGTAAAGTGTCCAGGTCTCAGCCACGATCCCAAGCCTCCGCCTCCGTCCTTTTCCACGCAAACATCATACTACAACAAACACAACGCAGAGTCCCAGGGCGTGTAGGGAGACGACGGCCGAACGCAAAGTGCGGGTTACACATGGAAAACCAATAAAAAACAACTTAATCTTCCACATCACACAACTGTCAGCAGGGAAAGCTGCGATCTGTCAACACTATAAACACGTATTTAAAGAGGGAATTGGCCGTGGAGGACGGTTCACAGTATGCACGGATAAAAATCTGGACACCGATAATGCGATACTGACCATCACATACTACACTAAAGGAACTATACTGCTACAGGGAAATGAGCAGAGCCTGAACTCTTGAAGAGATTTTCCCTCTGCTTAAGGCAGAGGTAGACAACCACAGAGACAGCGACACGGCTGAGGACCAGCTTTCTACAGAGCCCCCACAACACGCAGCAGCCCCTCCCCCTCCCCTTCCCACCCTCTCTCTGCCACTGACAGGCAGCTGAGGGAGGGTCTGGCCCTGGAAATGGACTTTGTCGAGTTTAGGGAGTTCACCCAGGCCAGGTTTTCTGACACCACCACCAGCTCCATCCAGCAGCTAAGGGAGGAGGTGGAACAGCTGAGAACAGAGAACAGATTGACTGTCTTAGAGCTACAAGAGACCGTGAAGCAGCTACAGGTGGAAAACCAAAACCTACATTCCCAAGTAGCACAACTAGAGAAGGAGGCGATACTGAAAGAGAGCAACGTCATGAAACAGATGGAGGATCTTAGGACAGAGCTCCAAGAGAACACCAGGACCAGGGCTTCAGTCTCCCAAAACAATGCCACTAACACCCATACAGACCTTCACACCTCCCCTGACACTAGAACAACCAACAAACATGATACAGAGACCACTCACACAGACACACAGACACGCCTCACACAAAGCACACAACCCCTGCCACCCAACCAATCTCCTCCCACCAAGACAAACAATCAGCGCCTACACGTAGCCCTGCTTATGGACTCAAACCAGAAGTTCATGGACCCTCAGAAACTGTTCCCCGGATATCATGTGACAGCAAAACGATGCAGCACTACTGGCCATGCACTACAGCTCCTGACAAGGAATCTCTTGGGAGCCCGCAGTGCATCATCATCCACACCGTGACCAATGACCTGCACTCTGCGCAGTGACACGGCTGTGGCGGTGCGTAGAGTGGCAGAGAGAGCAAGTGGAGAATTCCCAGAGGCACGGATCGTGGTGTCAACACTGCTGCCACGGCGTGACACCCCACCCCATATAATCCATGGAATCAACGCAGACATCAGCAGAGGCTGTGCTGCTCTTCCCAATGTCCACCTGGCTCACCATTCAGGCATCAGCCTCCATGACCTCTACGACGGACTGCAACTTCACAAGGAGAGGGTGTGGATTTTTGCGAGGACTCTAAAAGATGTTGCTTTGGGCCGCAACCCAACCACACCCACCTATCCTCCACCAGTAGGAGACTACACACCAGAACTCTCCCACATCCCCAGATACCCCCCTTTCCCCCCCAGAGCACACAATACCTGGACCCCTTCCCCCCCAGCTCCATACTCCATACTCACCTTTGGGCCGAAAGCCCTACACACACCCACACCTTCGTGCTGCTTCCCCCAGGTCCAAGAAACCTGTGCACCCAACCCCTCCAAAAAACAAACAGGCAACAACACTTGACAGAGCCTGTCCCCCACAGCACAGGCCACAAAGCTATGCTGCTGCAGTAGCCCAGCCCCCTCCCACACCCACTGCCCCAGCCAAGACCGAGCTGGGAGAGATAAAGGAGATGCTCCACACCCTGTGCTCCAGACTCATGCATGGCAGCATCTAGGGCGACCTCTACGTGTCATCAGATCTTAATGGGGTAACCACTTACACGGGGGAATCCTGAGTGTTGAGTTGGCTCTGGGTATGTATAATAATGCCCACAATATCGATAGTGAGGTATTTGGTAAGAGTTATCATGATATTTTATATATGTCTTCTTCCACTGTAACTTGATAATTCTCTGTCTCACAAAAGAGACTCATTGTATATTTTCTTTTCATGCGTTCTTTTTCTGTCTCTTGTTGGAACATCCAGGGTCTCTTCTCATCTTCCTTTGGGATGAAGAGTAAAGACCCTGACTTCTTAAAAAACATCGATAATGTCAACATAGTCATATTAACTGAAACCTGGTGTTGTGAATACATGACCACCCACTGTCCCTCAGGTTACAAAGAAATAATTATTCCATCAAATAAACTTAACTCAGTACATCGTGGACGAGACTCCGTAGGTATCTTGATTTGGTACAGAGGATATTTAGCCAACCACATTTCAAAAATTAAAATTGGAACATCCCACTGCTGGCTAAAACTCAGCAATAAAATTGGCATATCAAACAAAGATATATATCTCTGTGCTCTATATTCTCCCCCAATTGAATCCCCATATTATGATGAGGATTTCCTGAGTAACCTCCATGAAGATGTAAGCCTTTTCCAGGCCCAGGGAAATGTGCTGCTGTGCGGAGATTTTAACGCAAGAACAGGTTCAATGAGTGATACCATTGACCCTCAGGGTAACAGACATGTGTTTGGTCAACATTCCCTGTACCTCTCACCAACCCTCATTAAAAGGAGCTCCCTCGACTACTATGAACAAGGCTGGTAAGGAGCTAGTGCACCTCTGTCGCGCCTCTGGCCTGTACACGCTTAATGGTAGGATCAGAGGAGACTCTTTGGGAAGGTTCACATCTTGTTCAGGTCTTGGAGCTAGT
This sequence comes from Lampris incognitus, assembly GCF_029633865.1. Classification (NCBI taxonomy): domain Eukaryota; kingdom Metazoa; phylum Chordata; class Actinopteri; order Lampriformes; family Lampridae; genus Lampris; species Lampris incognitus. The sequence continues at coordinate 107,133,955 of NC_079212.1, read as the reverse complement.
GTAGTTGACTATGCAATAACTGACATGGACCCCACCTCCTTCAACGCATTCACTGTCAGACAACAAACTCCTCTTTCTGACCATAACCAAATTATGATTTTCTTCAAAACTATTAACCTGACTCAAATGCCTATACAGGAGCCCAGCAAGCTGTTCAGAATTAATAAGACCTACAGATGGGCTCCAGACAGTGCAGAAAAATTTATCAATATCCTGAATTCATCCAAATGACTTAATATGATTACTAACTTCATTAACAAACCGTTTGAAACTAATAAGGACAGTGCCAACCAAGCTGTCAATGAAATCAATTGTATCTTTCAGACGGCAGCAAACATGGTCCTACCAAGGACCAACAACAGAAAAAAGAAACAATCTGAAAATGAAAAATGGTTTGACAACGATTGTAAAAATATAAGAAAAGAACTGTGTAAATTGTCAAACCTGAAACACTACCAACCTCAAGATATGGATATAAGAAAGAAATATAGCGAAACATTAAAACTATATAAACACACATTAAGAATGAAAAAACAAAGCCATGTAGATAGAACCCTACAGGAAAATTCCCTGAATCAAAACCAATTCTGGGAAATGTGGAATAATTTGAGGGCTACAAAACCACAAGACCTGCCTATCCAAAATGGAGAAATTTGGAAAAATCATTTTGAACATATCTATTCGGAAATCCAACAAGAACACTCAAATTCCAATTACAATCTGATCAAACAAAAATTACAGTTACTCGAATGCACTATAAAAGACAACCAAAACCCACTGGATTTTCCAATAACACAAGAAGAATTAGCACAGAAGCTCAAATCCTTAAAACCCAATAAAGCTTGTGGCCTTGACAGCATCAGAAGCGAGATGCTTAAAAACAGCACACCTGAGCTGCAAAGGGCAGTACTCAAATTGTTCAACATTGTTCTATGTTCGGGATTTTTTCCTGACATCTGGAGCAAAGGGCTTATAACTCCTATTCATGAAAATGGAGGCAAATTGGATCCTAATAATTTCAGAGGCATTTGTGTGAGCAGTAGTATGGGGAAGGTGTTTAATAGCATTTTGAACAATCGAATTCTAACCCTCCTTAAAGAACACAATGTCCTGAGCAAAGGTCAAATTGGCTTCCTCCCAAATCACCGGACTACGGACCATATTTACACCCTACACACCCTCATAAATGAAAATGTGAATCAAACCAAAAATGGAAAAATATTTGCTTGTTTTATTGACTTCAAAAAAGCTTTCGACTCTATTTGGCATGAAGGACTTTACTATAAACTTTTACAAAGTGGTGTAGGGGGTAAAGTGTATGACATAATAAAGTCAATATATTCGGACAACAAATGTGCAGTTAAGATTGGAGACAAACACACTGAGTTCTTCACTCAGAATAGAGGGGTGAGACAGGGCTGTGGACTTAGCCCGACACTGTTTAATATATATATTAATGAACTGGCAGTGCAGCTGGAACAGTGTGCAACCCTAGGTCTCCCCCTGTAGGACATGGAAGTGAAATTTTTGCTTTATGCAGATGATCTAGTTTTATTGTCACCAACCGCAGATGGGCTGCAACAACTACTAGACCTGCTTGAGGACTATTGCCAGCACTGGGCCCTGGCAATAAATCCAAAAAAGACAAAAGTAATGATCTTCCAGAAGAAGCCCAGATGTCAGGAAAATAGATACCAGTTGACTCTAGGTAGCATCACCTTAGAGCATACGATGCAATATACTTACCTTGGTCTAATTATTACAGTATCAGGGAGTTTCAGTAGGGCAGTGAATAACCTAAAACAAAAAGCCCGCAGAGCTCTATATGCAATTAAAAATGAATTCTTTAACATTGATATACCAATCTCCATCTGGTGCAAACTGTTTGATAGTGCAATTCTGCCCATTGCACTATATGGAAGTGAGGTATGGGGTCCACTCAGTCTTTCCAGCTACACTAGATGGGACAAGCATCCAGCAGAAACCCTACATGCTGAATTCTGTGGAATGAGTCTGAAAATACAAAGGAAAACACCAAACATCGCATGTAGGGCAGAATTAGGCCGGTTTCCATTATTGATAAATGTACAAAAAAGATCTCTAAATTTCTGGATGCACTTAAATACAAGCCCAACAAATACATTGCACTTTAAAGCTCTGAAAACCCAAGAACTGAACCCCGAAAAGAGTCCCCTGAAGCAGCTGGTTCTGAGACTCACTAACCCTTTAACAAATACTACAACCATCCAACCTCAGGGCAGCAATGCATTCTAAACAAAGATTACGATAAATCAGGCTATAAAACAAAGCAAGAACAATTATCTGAAACATTGGAACGCTGAAATCAAAACTCAAAACAAACTAGAAGTCTATCGGACTCTAAAAACAAACTATGATTTGGAAGAATACCTCTTAACTGTCAGAGACAGGAAGCAGTGACAGATCCTCACCAAATACAGGCTCAGTGACCACAATCTAGCCATTGAAAAGGGGAGACACAAAAAGACGTGGTTGCCAAAAGAGCAACGAACATGTGGTCAGTGCATGACAGATGAGGTGGAGACAGAGGTGCACTTCCTCCTTAAATGTGACACATTTGAAAAACAGCGCCGGGGTTTTGTCAAGGAACTGGAACAGGTGACTCCAGAGTACCAGGAAATGGACGACGCAGGTAAGCTGCGGGTGGTCCTGGGAGGGGGGCCAGCGGCGAGCATTGCAGCAAGATTTATATTATCTTGCCACAAACTGAGAGACAGTGGGTGACGGCACCTATTGCTACTGTTGCTGTTTAATATCATAATCATTGTTGTTGTTATTATTATAATCATTGTTGTATTGTGTTGTTGTTGTTTTACATGCTTTGGCAATATGTACACAAACGTATGTCATGCCAATAAAGCACATATTGAATTGAATTGAGAGAGAGAGAGAGAGAGAGAGAGAGAGAGAGAGAGAGAGAGAGAGAGAGAGAGAGAGAGAGAGAGAGAGAGAGAGAGAGAGAGAGAGTGTGTGTGTGTGTGTGTGTGTGTGTGAGAGAGAGAGAGTGCAATGCTGCTACAGGGGTTTGGGCTGAGATCAGCCAGCTGGCTTTAACAGTGCAGACGTGATTGTGCTGTTAATGATTTGAAATGGAATTGGCAATACATTTAAAAAAACCTCTACTCTTATCTGATGCTATGGCAGCTGTGCTCCTGTCTGACTGCACACTTGTCTGTCTGTCTGTCTGTCTGTCTGTCTGTCTGTCTGTCTGTAGTTGTGTCTGTCTGTCTTTCTCTTAAAATTAAGAGAGAAACTTCCAGTATGATTGCACAGCCCAAAAGTCATGTTTGCCCTTAGAAACCAGAAAGAAACAGAAAAAGGACAACATTTACATGCACACAAACATTCAAAGATTGAAAACTTCATTCAAATATCACGACTTCATTTCTCTCTCTCTTTCTCTCTTTCCCTCTCTCTCTCTCCTTCACTCTCTCTCTCTCTCTCTCTCTCTCTCTCTCTCTCTCTCTCTATCTCTCTCTCTCTCTCTCTCTCTCTCTCTCTCTCTCTCTCTCTCTCTCTCTCTCTCTCTCTCTCTCTCTCTCTCTCTCTCTCTCTCATACGCACACACACACACACACACACACACACACCAAAAATAGATTCTATATCAGTATAACTGTAGGTACACTTATCGTAGAAATGTATTTTAACCAAAGTTAAACTTGGGCATGCTGATTATCAGCATGCCCAAGTTTAACTCTAATTAGAGCTGTAATACTATTTTAACTCAGCCGCTGGGAATGCACAAGGTCATATATTCTTAGTGCCAGGCCCGAGCCCGGATAAATGGAGAGGGTTCCATCTGGAAGGACATCCAGTGGAGAGGGTTACATCAGGAAGGACATCTAGCATAAAACCTTTGCCAGATCAAATATGGGGATAATAAATCAGATTTCCATACCGGATCGGTTGAGGCCTGGGTTACCAATGATGGCCTCCAGTGCTGTTGGCCAGCAGGGTGCCGGTGGAAACTATGCTATTGTTGGGCAAACAAGAAGGAGAAGAGGAAGGCATGTCCAGAGGCAGTGGAAGAGGAGGAAGGGTAAGAGTGTGGAGGTGAGAGTTGGACTTTTTAATATTGGCACTAAGACTGGTAAAGGGGAAGAGTTGGCTGTTATGATGGAGATAAGGGAGGTAGCTATGCTGTGTGTGCAAGAGACCAGGTGGAAAGGGAGTAGGGCCACGAGCATCAGATGAGGGTTCAAACTCTTCTACCATGGTGCGGATGGGAGGAAACCTGGGGTAGGGGTAATTCTGAAGGAGGAGTATGTCAAGAGTGTGTTGGAGGTGAAGAGAGTGTTGGACAGAGTGATGAGTATGAAGCTAGAAATCAAAGGTGTGATGATGAATGTTGTCAGCGCATATGTCCCGCAGGATGGTTGTGAGATGGAAGAGAAAGAAGAATTCTGGAGTGAGTTGGATGAAGTGCTAGAGAGTATACCCAAGGAGGAGAGAGTAGTGATTGGAGCGGTCTTCAATGGGCATGTTAGTGAAGGGAAAGGAGATGGTGAGGAGGTGATATGTAGGTATGGTGTGAAGGAGAGGGATGTGGAAGGAGATATGGTGGGCGATTCTAGCAAAAAGGATGGAAATAGCTATGGTGAATACTTATTTGAAGTAGAGTGATGAACACAGCATGATGTATAAGAGTGGAGGAAAGTGCACACAGGTGGACTATATCTAAGGCTCAGTGTTTTCGGTTTATACCGATTTTCACCGAAAAATACCCAGATTTTTAAACTGATTTTCATCCGGATTTTGTTTCCACGGATCCAAAAGTTGTTCCTTTTCGTGTGAGGTTATGTAACAGTATCCTCTTGTGGCGAAATTCGGCATGCTTGATGGCTTTGAAAAATAAAAAACCGAAAACGCTGAGCCTTGACTATATCTTATGCAGGAGGTGAAATTTGAAAGAGAATGGAGACTGCAAGGTGGTAACAGGGGGGAATGTAGCTTGGCAGCATCGGATGGTGGTCTAGGATGACTTTGGAGATCAAGAAGAGGAATAGAGTCAAGGTAGTGCCAAGGATCAAATGGTGAAAGTTGATAAAGGCAGACTGCTGTGTGGAGTTCAGGGAGGCACTAAGACAGGCATTGGATAGTTGTGAAGAGTTGCCAGATAGCTGCACAAATACTGCAGAAATGGTGAGGGAGACAGCTAGGAAGGTACTTGGTGTGTCTGTCATTTGGACAGAGGAAGGAAGCCAAGGAGACTTGGGGGTGGAATAGGGAAGTACAGAAAATTATATGGAGGAAGAGGTTGGTGAAGAAGAAGTGGGATGGTCAGAGAGCTAAAGAAAGTAAACAAAAGTATAAGGACATGCAGCGTAAGGCAAAGAGAGAGGTAGTGAAGGCAAAGGAAAAAGCACATGGCAAGCTGTATGACAGGTGGACACTAAGTAAGGAGAAAACGACTAGTACCAATTGGCTAGACAGAGGGAGACTTTAGCTGACAAGTGAGGAGAGTGTGTTGAGAAGGTGGAAGGAGTACTTTGTGAGAGAAGGTTGGATGATGTGGGGATAGTGAATCAGGAAGTGTGGTGGATTAGCAAGGAGGAAGTGAGGGCAGCTATGAAGAGGATGAAGAGTGGGAAAGTGGTAGGTCCAGATGACATACCTGTGTAGGCATGGAGATGTTTAGGAGAGATGGCAGTGGAGTTTTTAACTTGATTGTTTAACACAATCTTGAAACGTGAAAGGGTGCATGACGAGTGGACAAGAAGTATACTGGTACTCATTTTCAAGAATAAGGATGATATGCAGACCTGTAATAAGTACAGAGGTATAAAGTTGACCAGCCACAGCATAAAGATATGGGAAAGAGTAGTGGAAGCTAAGAGGGCAGTTGATGATTAATGAGCAGCAGTATGGTTTCATGCCAGAAAAGAGCACTAGAGATACAATGTTTGCTTTGAGAGTGTTAATGGAGAAGTATAGAGAAGGCCAGAAGGAGTTACATATTGTCTTTGTGGATTTAGAGAAAGCATACAACAGGGTGCCGATAGAGGAGGTGTGGTGTTGTATGAGGAAGTCGGAAGTGGTAGAGACATATGCAAAAGTGGTGCAGGATATGTATGAGGGCAGTGTGACAGTGATGAGGTGTGTGGTAGGAATGATGGATGGGTTCGAGGTGGAAGTGGGATTACATCAAGGATAGGCTCTGAGCTCTTTCTTGTTTGCGATGTTGCCAGAAAGGTTGACAGATGAGATCAGGCAGGAGTCTCCGTGGACTATGATGTTTGTGAATGACATTGTGCTCTGTAGTGAGAGTAGTATACAGGTTGAGGAGAGCCTGGAGAGGTGGAGGTATGCACTGGAGAGAAGAGGAATATAAGTCAGTAGGAGCAAGATGGAATATATATGCATGAATGAGAGGGAGGACAGTGGAATGGTGAAGATGCAAGGAGGAGAGGTGACAACAGCGTATGAGTTAAAGTAGTTGTAGTCAACTATTCAATGTAATGGGGAGTGTGGAAGAGAGGTGAAGAAGAGAGTGAAGGCAGGGTGGAGTGGGTGGAGATGAGTGTCAGGAGTGATTTGTGACAGAAGGGTACCAGCAAGAGTTAAAGGGAAGGTTTAAAAGATAGTAGTGAGACCAGCTATGTTATATGGCTTGGAGACAGTGGCACTGACATAAAGACAGGAGGCGGAGCGGGGGGGGGGCAGGGTTGAAGATGCTAAGATGTTCTTTGGAAGTGATGAGGAAGGACAGGATTAGGAATGAATAAATTAAAGGGACAGCTCAGGTTGGACAATTTGGAGACAACTCAAGAGAGGTGAGATTGAGATGGCTTGGACATGTGCGGAGGAGACAGGCTGGGTATATTGGGAGAAGGAGGCTGAGCTGCCAGGGAAGAGGAAAAGATTAAAGCCAAAGAGGAGGTTTATGGATGTGGTGAGGGAGGACACGCAGGTGGTTGGTGTGACAGAGGAAGATGCAGAGGACAGGAAGAGATGAAAATAGATGATCTGCTGTGGCGACCACTAATGGGAGCAGCTGGAAGTAGTAGTAGATGAGATGATGTGGGAATGGCAATAAAAATGGTTAGGAACGTTCATTTATGCATAAGTTCGCTCTTCTAATGATTTATAGGTAAGGTCTATTGTGAATTGGGTCACAGTGGTTTGTCATTTTTAAAATGTTTCTCTAGGAAAAAAAGTTCAGAGAACATTGTATTAGAGCACCAACGTTGCTGCAATGTTTCTCTGCATTGTGTTACAGTTAAAGTGATGTTGAGCTATATGTGGTCTTTACTCTAGTTAATGCATGTCTGGTAGTGACAATGACAGTTTTTAACATAAACTTTTGCACTGACCCTCACCATGACCCCATTCCCTTTCCAATACAGGAGAATGCAAAGAGCACAGATCTGACAATGCACAATCTGCTTTAACTCACAAATAATCCACTGTTTTCACCTGAGCTTCATTGTGTTTTAAGAATTACAGATTCCAAAGTGCCATCACTTTTAACATTTTATGATACTTATATTTTAACGAGGAAATAATGCAATGTTTGACAAAGGGGGGAGTGTTTGCTGTCTTCTGATGGTTTTTTTTTCTGCTGTAGTTCTGTGTTTTTTTACTAGTTCCCAAAACAGTGCCAGTGCACGTGGTTTGTGGTACAGTGTGAGCTCTGACATGTTTGTTGATGCATGTGTAGAGTTGATTAATGGTGCCTGATTGATAGAGGAGAGAAGGGGCTTGTCCTTCACAGTTATGGGGGGCTGCAGCTGAGACTGCGCCTGGCTGGGCCTAGGGTAGTAACTGCCACTGTCCCCATGTCGTTTTTTGTTTTTTTGTTTTTTTAATAATTTCTTTGCTCCCTTAATGTCAGTGAAGTGCTTTGTCACTGAAGCTGTAACGATTGAAGATATGCTCTTTTTTTTGGCAGGAACAAAGAACTTTCACACCACACTCCCATTTTGTCTTGAAAACAAACTTCAAGAGGGACCGGCTTATTTTGTAACCACTTTTTTAACTTTTGACACATTGCTTCGGGTGTATTGAGTTTCTTCGACACACCCACACACAAGCACATGCACAGGGACCAGGCTGTGTGGAGGTTATAGCTGAGCCAGAATCAGTAATGACAAACTGTCACTTGTCTCATCAAGAATTTCAAGGTGGTGTCTCCTGTGAATGACAATGTTCAGATGGCTCAATTTCACTCCACTGCCCCCGAGTCCTCTGCCATCATACACATACTCAACCCTCAGACCCCCCCCCCCACACATACACACACACATGCTTTATATGTGCAGTGCAGTGCAGAGGCAGGTAATGCAGACACACAGTAACACACACCAAAGGACACTCATGGTGACATAAATATACCACACACACATATATAGACACTCAAATAAACACATATTCAGAAGTAGCTACTGTGGAGGTATTACTTTTCAGTGACAGGAAAGTAGCATGTTCAATCCCTGCCCCTCCTCATCTTGTGTCAGTGTCCTTGAGAAAGATGCTGAACCCTAACTGCTCCAGACGAGCAGGTTGGTACTTTGCATGGCGACCTCTGCTATGCAAATATGGGTGAATGTGATTCATAACTTTGTGTGCTCTGCTGAGTAGAAAAGTGCTATATTAATACAATCTATTTACCATTATTTAATACGCTCAATTAAAATGTGTTCTTTTGAGCCTTGTTTCTCATCTTCTATTTTTTATACTGAGATTATTATTTTGCTCCTTTTTCATTTTTATTTTTTATCCATTCATGTTTATTCCATGGCCTGCATTGTTTTTCTCCTTGTTGAGCATGTGCTTTTGCCCCCTATTTCATACCCATCATTACCCATCAGCACTATCACAACACTCTCTTATTGCTCACATGCACGCTTGTTTTTCCACACTGATTCTCGCAAATATATACACACGTTTACGCACGCTCGTTCCCTGCTCAGGGTTCATATCGAGCCAGTGACAAGCTAAACTCTGACTCTCTCTTTTGCCCTGTATGGGTAAGCTTCCTGTTCCAACACTCCCCACATTCATACACTCACTTGGCCTACTTGCACGAGATCATAGTGTATAGATTATTGACTATTGCAAACGTCTTTTCTCTCTCTCTCTGAATGATGTCTTCTCCTTTCTCTTTTTCTGTGTGTGAATGGTGTGATATGAGTCTCCCTTGTGTGCATGTGCAGTCTGTCCTCCTCCCAGGTCTCCATGGTGATGGTGTTCACCACCTGGACACTGTTTGGCATCCCCCTCATCATATTCTTCATACATTTTATAATTCCATTATAATTCTGTTATCCTCTCTCAACGTTGTATTCTGTAAATTGTGTTTTATTCTGTACACACAACATCCATTGCACACTGTCCGTCTTGGGAGAGAGATCCCTCCCCTGTTGCTCTCCCTGAGGTTGCTACCTATTTTTTCTCCCTGTTAAAGGGTTTTTTAGGGAGTTGTTCCTTATCCAATGCGAGGGTCTAAGGACAGGATGTTATGTTGCTGTAAAGCCCCTTGAGGCAATTTTGTAATTTGTGATATTGGGCTATACAAATAAAATTGACTTGACTTGACATAGCCTATCCAAGGTGGGGGTGTAAACTCACATATTATACTGGTAAGTATAGATTTATGTAAGAAAAAATGTAGATAGGTATTGCATACATGCATACAGACCAATACATACATACACACAGAAAAATAGCTGTAAAAGTGTGAGCACCCATACAAACAGGCACAACCAGCTGGACCCTTAATGCTTTCATAGTTCATGGATTTGAGTTATCCAGCCTGGTGCAAGACTAGCTTAAAGAAGTCACCTGCAAGGCTTTGCCTCCAGGAGGAGGAGGAGGAACAAGAAACATGCATCTAAACACAGGGGAGAAGCAAGCATCACACATCACAGTCTGGTCATTCAGCATGATAAACAAAACTCCACTTTTGGGAGACTTGTACTTTCATTTGGACTCCAGTGATGCATTGTTTTATGCCCAGTACCACCACTGACAAGGAGGAAAAGGATACATTTTAGGGATTAATGGTCCTATTAGACAAAGAGAGAAAGACATGAAGAGCAGGAAAATGGAGAGATGGAGACTGACAAAGAGTGAGAGTTTCTAAAACACACCCTACAGGCCTGCATATTTTGAATGGTGACTATTTTGACATGAATAAATTGATGAAGTGTAACAGACTTTACACAGTGAGAAGACCGCAGAACATAAAGTGGATGGATGAGACGGACGAGATACTTTGATGTCTTGAAAACAAATACACTACACTGGAATAACAATGTAAGTCCCTGGGGTCGCTTCGCTAGTGGGTGATTATTCTCTTATGGTACCATTCAAGATGACTAGAATCATAACAGAATGTAAACTTTGTGTAAAACAACAATAAATAATAGCAATGCCTCAGTGACCAACGTACTATTATTACTGTAAACTATAAACTAAGTATTGCTTTTACCCCCATTTGCCAATAAATTTTACTTGCAAACTAGGACAAAAAAAAAAAGCTAACTGGCTGCCTTGGTACCAAAGGGGTTGTCGCAGCAACTCATAAAGCATGCATTGCAGAATTTTGTGGTGATTATCAGCAAAGTTAGAACATGTCTTTGACCAATTAAATTGCTTGGGTGAGTTTATGTGTAGTTCAGACAAACATGCCACATTTGTGTGTCACTTGCTGATTGCTTTTAAACCTTTGTGTTGCTAAATGTCTCATAATTCCTTTTCTGTCACAGCAGTGTAACAACAGTAGTGTCGTGTATTTGGCAGAAAACTCTATCACTCTATCACTAATAATACTGATCATTACTGTTGATATCTACACCTGTAGACTGGACTGTTAAAACGTGTCTGTACTTCGCTCCAGACAACTCTTTAATTGCTCTTTGTTGCAGTCTGCAACATTGTCTTCAGTAACACTCGAAGCACTTGCCAAGAAGTCAAGCCATTTGTGTTTCATGCCATGGATGAGGGTGCAAAGTTTTGCCAATATATTTCTATCCATTATCTTTAACTTATGGATCTGGCCAGAGGTGAAACTACCATACATGCAAGTAATCCAGCTGCATTGGGGCCCACAATAGTTTAGGGCACACACTCATGGACCCCTATTTATCTCATCACTATCATATCAAGGATCTGAACCACAGAGTCTACGGTATATGATTTGTTCAAAAATGTTAAGTGTATGTGCTCTGCATAGCAAAATCCACACAGAAGAGTTACCTAGCTGGCAAAGTGTCAAGACTTTGCAAAGCAAAAAACGTGGAGTGTGCCTATGATGTGAGTAGGGCTTATTTATTTGACTAATAATCAGCCTACACACATGTTTTGTGTTTATAAGGTCTATGCATAGACATGAGCAATGTCAATTGCAGGTGTGCCATCACTGAGTTACACTGGACAACAAAGATTTTGCTTCCTGAACACTTCTGGATGGATTTTATGGATTTTGGGCTGCTGATCACGAAAATCACATTAAATGTTTCCTATTACATAATTTTTCATAGATATAACCAATTTTTGTGATTTCCCATCATATTTTAAGTCTACTAGTATATTGCCCACAAAGCAAGCTGTTTTGGTCAGTCCAAGCATGCCTAGGCATGCACTCAGTGTAGGTGCTGTGCAAATGTTGTCTCATGCATGACTGGGAATGCTTAGTCAGGTTAGATGCTGGCAGACAGGCTATAAAAGCTGCTCATATTTACAGATGCTGTTTGGACGCATGTTGATGTTCTTCAGGCTATAGCATAGTGAGTATACTTAACAATAGGATTTATTGTTTTCAGGAAGATTTATACAGCAGAAATGTCAATGTTGCAAGAGATGTGATACATTCTGTTACATCTGTGGCGATTATACTCTTAAGGCTCAAATACACACCATGACTGCACTTATTAAGAAAGCCCATGAGCTCTACTTCGGATGTAAAATTGGTGCTCAAGAGAAACCCTGGGCTCCTCACATTTGTTGTGCAACATGTGCAGTCAACCTGAGAGCCTGGCTCAGAGGTACTCGGAAGTCAATGCCATTTGCAGTCCCAATGTTATGGCGAGAACAGAAGGATCACATGACAGACTGTTATTTCTGGCTGACCAATAGGTCTGGCTTCTCTACTAAAATAATAAATCTATTAAGTACCCCAATCTGCTTTCAGCCATGAGACCAGTGCTACATGATGACAGTTTGCCAGCACCGAAGCCACCAGTGACATGGAGTCTAGATGAGGCAAATTAAGATGCCACAACGCATGAACCAGATGTGGAAAATGACACTGATACAGATGTTGAACCCTTTATGACTGGTTATCCTCATCTGATAACACAGCCAGAATTAAATGACCTGGTCAGGGACTTAGATTTGTCAAAAGCTAAAGCAGAACTACTTGGTTCCAAATTGCAAAGATGGGGTTTGCTGTCACCAGGTAAAAACATTTCTATCTTTCAGAACCATCAAGAACATTTGAAAAACTTCTTTACGCAGGTTGCTGACACTGATGGATTTTTCATGGCTTTGGGTTGTGTGCACGACCCACAACAATGGCATCTTTTTATAGATTCATCAAAGTTAAGCCTGAAAGCTGTCCTGTTACACAATGACAATAACATGGAACTGTTGTTGAAACACAAACAGTACATCTGTGGGGATCTTAAAGTATTGGCACTGCTACTAGGAATGCAGCTCGGATATACTGTCATTTCTTTTGTGAATGAGATGGCCGCACTAAAGAGTCACATTACATTAAAAAGAACTGGCTGCTCTGGAAGCATTTCGTTCCAGGGCAGAAAAGTGTGATGCATAAACCACTTGTTGACCCAACAAGGATATTTCTGCCTCCTCTTCATATGTGAATATATATGAATATAATCTTGATATAAACTTGGATTGATGAAACATTTTCTGAAAGCAATGAACAAAGAAGGTGATGGATTTCGCTATTTGAGACAGATGTTTCCAAGAATAACTGATGCCAAGATTAAGGAAGCCATTTTTATTGGTCCACAAATCAGACAGGTCATCAATGACAGGGAGTTAGAAGATCTGCTAGAGGGGCCAGAGAAAATAGCATGGAAGGCATTTAAGGATGTTGTTGAGAATTTTCTTGGCAACTACAGAGCACCAAACTACACTACAGACATTTTTGCTTTCCTTTTTTTCTGTTCATTAGAAGATTCTCTCCAGGGGTTGACTGAGAACCAGCCTGCCTATGAATGTCTGCATTTGAGTAATGAAAAGAGTGAGTGTGAGTGGATCAAAAGCTGACTAACAGATAAATAAATTAATAAAGTTATAGAGGCGGATGATCTAGATGGGTGAGGAGACATTCTAGACTAAAGAAAACAAGCCCACCAGTGAATTTCATATGGACTTTGGCAGCACTCATCTTACATGAATTTAAGTTCAGTCCAACATATTTTTCTTGAATCAGCCATACTAAATTGTACATGTTTAGCTATCCTTGTGCGGACCAAATGTCCACAAAAGGATAGCAAAACCTGACAGGACGTACCTTGTCAGAGGTCCGCACAAGGAAAAGGGTCTATTTTAGGGTTAGGAGTTGGTTTTAGGGTTACGGTTAGAATTAGGGTTAGGTTAAGGTTAGGGTAAGGCGTAAGCATTTAGTTTACGTGGGTAAGGTTAGGGTTAAGGGCTAGGAAATGAATGTAGTCAATGAGGGGTCCACACAAGGATAGTGAAACACAATTGTGTGTGTGTGTGTGTATTGTGGAGTACAAAAATGTACTCCATATGCACTCCGTATGTACTCTGTAGTTTTCCACTCTCTGTGTGTATGAAACTTCTCACTCACTGCAGACACACATACCAACTGTTATCATGCTTGCTTCCCCGTTGCCACATCCCAGGAACTGCCTGGTACAGCAAAGACAAGTGCAACGGACCTACAGACACTTACGAGGCACAGAACATGATTAACGTAGATGTTATCCTGCATTCCTTTGTAAGACAATACTTTGGTTAATGCAAGGAACATAGGGTATGACGCGACGGACTGCTCTATAAAAAACCACTGCCTCCAGCTCAAGTTAGAGCATATCCTCACAGACTGACTTCTGTGACTATATGACTCTCCATCTGCAGATGCATTAAAGATTTTCTGTTTGCTCCAATATTTGTCCGATGATTATTCTTCCCAGAGGTTGCTGGGGCAAGAGCCCACTAAAAGGATAAGAAAAATCCACAACAATTTGGTGTCAGAAGTGGGATCTCGCGTCACCCGGCAAAAGGGACAACCGGCTGACTGATCATCTTGGGACGAGGACTGTTACGGGTCTAGATAGATCGATGCCATCGGCTATCCACTAGTTTACCTTAGATACACATGACCCGTGCTCAGGAACAGGTTACAACACTTTGATTATACTTGGCTGCACTGAGCAACTTGTGTGTGTGTCATTCTTTATAAGATAGCCTACTGAAACATGGTGTCAGAAGTCGGAGAACTTATTTCTTATTTTATTAGCTCGCATGTTTAAGTTTGTAGGCCTGAGTAGGTCACATGTCGGAGGATTCCGATTCAGAGCAAAGTACTTCTGCTGAAGACGTTGTCACAGAGGAGCTAACGCTAGCATTACCGGCGCCGATAGCATCACATACAATGGCAGCTAACGTGAATATTCCACCACCGTCCCCGATGAGCTTCACAGGCGATTGGAGTGTCAATTGGGACATTTTTCGGGCCGAATATGAAGACTACGTCCTCGTCACGGGCATACTTGGCAAGGACAAGAAAATACAAACGGCTACTCTAAGGAGTGTGATGGGAAGTGAATGCAGGCATATTTACCGCCACAATCTGAACCTCTCAGAAGATGATCAAGGGGATCCTGACGCCATACTGAGAGAGTTGGGGAAATACTTCAAGCAGGCAAAAAACACAATATACGAGAGGTACATTTTCGGGAGTTGCAAGCAGGAGGAAGGAGAATCGTTTGATACCTTTGTGACGAGACTGAGAGAGAGGGCAGCAACCTGTGAGTATGGACAGTTGAAAGATGAAATGATCCGTGATAAGATAGTCCTGGGAGTTGCAAGCGAGGCCGTTAGGCGCAGGCTGTTGAGAGAGAAGGATTTGAACATGGTCACAGCTATTGACATGTGTCGCGCAGCAGAGCAAACTGACATCCGTATGAGAGCAATGGAGTTTGCAACAACACCGCAGCCGGAGGCAGTGCATGCCGTTGCTAGGCAACCCAGACAAAACCAATGGAAACAGAGCAATCCACCCAGAACAGCAGGAGATGCAGGCAATTGCAGATATTGTGACAGATCGCATTCAAGGGGCAGAGAGCATTGCCCGGCCTTCGGGAAACAATGTAGGTCATATGGGACACTTAATCACTTTTCTAAAGTGTGCTTAAAGAGCAAAAAGGGGCATGCTGAGGGCAAGGTAAACTGTGTGGAATACACAGAAGAACCCCCAGAGCATAGTAATGATGTAGATGATCTGTACATGTTTGAGTCAATCGGCGCAGTGCACACCAAAGGAAAGAAGTGGTTTGTGACTCTGAAACTCCACTGTTATGTCTGCACACATCAACAGTGCTGCATTTGATTTGGTGCTGTTCTATTGTGCTGGGATCGATTGGTGATGCCTGCGGGCTCTGGGTTGTTTGATCGGGTCTGCCTTTGATGCTGTGTCAGTCTAAATAAAGAATGCCACGGAGAGGTTGTGTCGAGCGACAGCGCTGTGACCTGACGTGATTTAAAAATAAAATATTGGCGACGAGGATGGCTGATATCTCTCTCCCACCACCTGCCCCCTTCCTGGCATTAACTGGCGAGCCTCCGGTACCATGGACTCGCTGGCTACATAGTTTTGAAAATTACATCATCGCCTCAGGGCTCGACAACGTGAGCCAGGCTAGGAAGACGGCTCTGTTGCTACACTGCTTGGGAGCAGAGGGTCATCGTGTGCTCGGGACTCTGGGGAACGTCACAAGCTTTGCCGAAGCTGTGGGACTTATGAGCACCCATTTCGCTGCTCCACAGAGTGCCCTCCTTCGGCGATTTATATTCCGTCAGCGACACCAACTGCCTGGTGAGTCTGTGTGGCAGTACGTAGCTAATTTGCAAGGGCTAGCTAGCTCATGCAAGTTTGGCGCGCTTCAGGACGAGATGGTTCGCGACCAGCTAATCGAACACACCAACAACGCAAAGGTGCATGAGACTCTCCTGCTGGAAAAAGACGATCTGCTGCTGTCCAGAGCAATTACCATCGCACTACAAGTTGAGGGAGCAGGTGAGTGTGCTGCTATACTAAATACACAGCAAGTGGCCACCTCCAGTCAAGCTGCCAACGACTCCTCCCTCTACTCACGGCTGCCCCTCGGGACGCAACCCAACCAGAGCGAGGCGGGCGCCGACTCCACTGGGGACGTCTTGCAACTGCAACGAAGGCGTTCTCGGCCCCGCCCTCAACAGTCCTGTGGTAACTGTGGGTCTCGGTCTCATGTTTCAAGGGCTCAGAACTGCCCTGCCCGTGGCCAGACATGCCGTAGCTGCGGTAAGCACAATCACTTTGCCAACGTCTGTCGATCTTCCCCGGCTGGGTCAGAGGGCCACACCCACCAGTCTTCAACCGCCGTCATTCACAAGGTGAGCTCTGGGCCAGTGTCATTCAAATCATGCACAGTCAACATTAATGATGTGTGCATCCCCCTGCTGTTGGACACCGGTGCAAGTGTGTCTCTCCTGAATGTTGATACCTACAGTCAATTTTTCGGTTCACTGCCACTGTCCGCACCCTCAGCTGTCCTCTGTGGGTATGGTGACTCCAAAATCGATCTGGTTGGCTCTCTCCAAGTGACTGTCCGCTATGGAACCAAGCTGGTGCCCAATGCAGTTTTTCATGTGGCACGCCGTGGGGCCAACCTGATGGGCCTGGACCTGTTCTCCGCTCTGGGGTTCTCCCTCTTAGACACAAGGGGGGCAGCAATCCTGACTGTTGCCACACCTTGGCAGCAGAAGTGGCCATCGCTGTTTATGGGGCTGGGCTGCCTCTCCGCCTTCACCCATCAACCTCTCCTCAACCCTGCTGTGAAATCTGTCATCCAACCACTGCGCCGCATCCCGTTGGCTCTCCGTGATGGGGTCTCCGCCGAGCTGCAACAACTGCTGGAAGCTGGCATCATTGAACCGGTGGACGCATCACCTTGGGTCTCAAACCTCGTGGTGGCTAAGAAGAAGTCGGGGGGCCTGCGTGTCTGTGTTGATCTACGTGCAGTAAATAAGGCAGTGGTCCCTGATAAGTATCCACTGCCCACCTCAGAAGAACTCACTGCTCAGTTCTATGGCTCTGAGGTGTTCTCCAAGCTCGACCTCAGACAGGGGTACTTACAGGTGCCCCTCCACCCCAGCAGCCGAAACCTCACAGCCTTTGTGACACATGCAGGAGTGTTTCGCTACACCAGGATGCCTTTCGGTCTCAGCTCCGCCCCTAGCTGCTTCCAGAATATCATGGTCTCCGTGCTGGCTGGCATACTGGGCGTGGCCATTTATCTGGACGATATAGTGGTACACGGGTCCACCAGTGAAATCCACGACAAGCGCCTTAACATGGTCTTCGCAGCCCTGTCCAAGCACAAGCTAACTCTCAATGCTGAGAAATGTGTCCTCTCTGTGCCAGCCATCGACTTCGTGGGGTTCCGGCTGTCAGCAAGCGGTGTAACTCCACTACAATCCAACGTGGACGCCATTCAGGCCATCCCTGAGCCCAGCTCGGCCGCCCAGGTCGCCTCCTTCCTGGGTATGACAAGTTACTACCTGAGGTTTCTTCCCCAGTACTCTGCGACCACAGCCCCCCTGCGTCAGCTGCTGCGTAACGACGAGCCATGGGTGTGGTCAAAGGCATGCAGCGACGCTGTGCGTGATCTCAAGACCCAACTGACTTCACCACCAGTGTTGGCTCACTTCGACATCTCCAGCTCCACCTTTGTGACCTGTGACGCATCAGCCACAGCGATAGGGGCTGTGCTGTCTCAAACCCAGAACGGTGTGGAGAAGCCCATTGCCTTCGCCTCCCGTGTGCTCAACCCGACCGAGCAGCGGTACTCCGTGGGTGAGCGTGAGGCGTTAGCCTGTATCTGGGCTTGTGAAAGGTGGCACCTCTACCTCTATGGCCGCTCCTTCACCCTCAGGACAGATCACCAGGCCCTGACAGCGCTGCTGTCCACATCTGGGACAGGCCACAAACCCCTGAGGCTGCACCGCTGGTCTGACCGCCTCCGCCAGTACAACTTCAGCCTGCAGTTCACCCCAGGCAGAGACAATGTTGTCGCCGACCTGCTCTCTCGCTCTGTCTCCACCCCAGCTCCACAGACGGACACTGACTGTGTGGAAAAGGACATTGTCCAAATGCTACACACACCCCTCCAGGCCACTGTCTCTCTGCAGGAGCTGAGGGCAGCCTCCGAACAGGACCCTGTCCTCTCCCAGCTCCGCACCTACATCCAGAACGGCTGGCCTCACAAGGTCCCAGAGGAGCTGGCTGCGTTCGCCCGAGTCAGACAGGAGCTCTCCTGCTGGAACGACACCTGCGTGGCACGTGGGTTTTGCACAGTGGTCCCAGCTGCTCTCCGTGCACGTGTTTTGAATACGGCGCATGAAGGCCACCTGGGCATTGTGAAACTGAAACAGCGCTGCTGAGACCTGGTGTGGTGGCCGGGGATAGACAGAGATATTGAGGCTCTGGTGAAGGACTGTTCTGCCTGCCTTGTGAGTGGCAAGACTGGCCACCAGGCTCCCCCACCCCTGCAACCTCTCGCCTGGCCCTCTCAGCCCTGGGAACACCTGCAGTTGGACATTTGTGGTGAGATCCATGGAGTTCCCCACCACCAACGCTTCATGGTGGTCGCCTACGATCTACACTCAAAATGGCCTGAACTCACCACTTCCGGCACTGTGACCTCACAGATCATCATCGACTTCCTGGACTCTCTTTTCTCTCGCTGGGGCCTCCCAAAGGCCATCACCACTGACAACAGCCCTCAGCTGGTCTCTGCTGAGTTCACTGCTTATCTCGAAAGCAAGGGCATCCGTCATATACGCACTGCGTACTACCACCCCCAGGCCAATGGCGGCGTTGAACGTTTTCACCAGTCACTGGAGAATGGCCTCAGAGCACACATGGCCCAAGGGTGCTCTTTCATGCAAGCCATCCGTCACACTCTGCTGCACTATCGGGCCACACAGCACTCGACCACAGGCGTCTCCCCAGCCTCTCTCATGCTAGGCCGGGAACTGTGCATGCCCCTTGACAGGTTCCGCCCCTCCACACCTCAGGCACCTCCCTCTGGGGTCAGAGCCTCAGTCACTCGTCAGCAGACGTGGATGAAGCAACGGTTTGACCAGTCAAAACGAACCAGGGTGCCAGACATCAATGTGTCAGACTGGGTCAGGGTCCGCAGGCCCCACAGGGACAATAAAATGGCTTCATACTGGTCCTCTCCTCTCCAAGTCACCCGTCAGCTGGGCCCAGCCACTTACCTCCTCAGCGATGGCACTCGGTGGCACTCCAGTCGTCTACGGAAGGTGTCAGCTCCGCCACACACAGCTGGTGACACAACCATAGCCATTCCCTCAGCATGGCGAGACGCCCCGGGGCTTCATGCAGCTCCTACACGGGCCCCAGACATTTCTGGGCCTCAGCTTCCCCTGCCATCTCCCTCCCCACCTCGGCCTGCCCAGCCTCAGGCCGCCCCGCGACCTGTTCGCACATGTTTACGCCCTGGCCACCTAGAGGACTTTGTGTCAACCTTTCATGTTTGAAATCCTGCCGGGGGGGGGGGGGATGTTATGTCTGCACACATCGACAGTGCTGCATTTGATTTGGTGCTGTTCTATTGTGCTGGGATCGATTGGTGATGCCTGCGGGCTCTGGGTTGTTTGATCGGGTCTGCCTTTGATGCTGTGTCAGTCTAAATAAAGAATGCCACGGAGCGGTTGTGTCGAGCGACAGCGCTGTGTCCTGACGTGATTTAAAAATACGACAAGCCACAACAATGTCAGCTGGACTCTGGAGCCACCTGCAATGTAATGGGCTTTCAAGACAAAAAAAGGCTGGCCCCAAACACACCTCTCCGCCCGAGTGACACCAGACTGAAGCTGTATTCGGGGGAAACACTGAGCTCTATGGGCACCTTTGAGACTGACTGTACTGTGAGAGGCCAAACACACAAGCTCTCATTCGAAATAGTGAGGACCAGCCAACATCCTCTTCTGTCAGGCTCCACCTGTGAACGCTTAGGGCTCATGCATTTCACAATTCCATAGGATGTGCTCAAAATGGAACACACACAACCAGGAGCCCTAACTAAAGAACAGCTTATCAACAGATACAGTGACGTGTTCAACTCCCCTGTGGAATCCGTGCCTGGGGAGGTCCATTTTGACCTTGATCCTAGTGTTGCTGCAGTACAGAGTGCCCCTCGCAATGTCCCAATCGCAATGAAAGCAGCAGTCAAAGCCCAGCTGGACAAGTACGAGGCTGACGGCCACCTTGCGCCTGTCACAGATCCTACAGATTGGATCAGCAACATGGTGATTGTTAAAAAACCGGAGAAGCTGAGAATATGCATTGACCCTAAACCATTGAACAAAGCCCTAAAGCGCTCTCACTACATCTTGCCTACCTTGGAGGAAATTTTGTATAAATTGCCCAAGGCCAGAGTCTTCACGTTAGTGGACGCTCGGGATGCATTCCTGCAATGCAAACTGGACTATGAGAGTAGCCTCATGACCACGTTCTGGACCCCCTGGGGGAGGAAGCGGTGGCTCAAGTTACCATTTGGAGTATCGGTGGCACCCGAGGTATATCAGCGCAAGCAGCACGAGCTCCTCGCCGGTCTGAAGGGCGTTGAGCCCATTGCAGACGATATCCTGGTCGTCGGCTGCGGGGACACAGACAAGGAGGCTGGGGACGACCACGACGTCAAGCTTGCGGCGTTGATGGAACGCTGCCGCGAGGTCAAGCTTCGCCTCGGCCTGAAGAAGTTGCAGTTCAAGGTGGCTGAGGTGCAGTTTCATGGCCACATTCTCTCATCTGCTGGACTGAAGCCCGATCCAGAGAAGGTGAGAGCCATTATTGACATGCCGAACCCAACAGATGCCAAGGGCGTGCAGCGTCTCATTGGCTTCGCTAACTATTTAGCCAAGTTCATGCCTCATCTATCTACTGTCTGCGAGCCGTTGCGACACCTGTTGGACAAGGACACACCCTGGCACTGGCTGCCTAAGCACGAGGCGGCGGTTCATGAGCTTAAGGCGCTGGTGACAGCCATGCCCGTCCTGCGCTACTATGATGTAACTAAGCCAATCGCAATTCAGAGCGACGCCAGCCAGAGCGGTCTCGGATGTTGTCTCATGCAGGAAGGTCAGCCCATCGCATTTGCCTCGAGGGCTCTTACCCCCACCGAAAAAAACTATGCACAAATTGAGAAGGAATGTCTCAGTATCGTCTTCGCCTGCCAGAGGTTTCACCATTACCTATATGGCCGCGACCCAATCACAGCAGAGACGGACCATAAGCCTCTGATCTCTATTTTCAGCAAGCCACTTCTCAATGCGCCCAAGAGACTCCAGAGCATGCTCATGACTCTGCAGAACTACGACCTGAGGGTAATCTACAAACCAGGCCCAGAGATGTTCATAAGCGACACGCTCAGCAGAGCTACGGCTGGATGCTCCAGCAGAGGGACTGCATATCAGCGACACACTATCTGCTCTCTGCAACAAGAGCAGGAAGACATACAACACGTGAACCAGGCAGAGTACCTGAATGTGACTAACCAGCGGCTGGAACAGATCAGACGACACACTGACAGAGATGAATGCTTACAGGCACTGAAGAACACTGTTCTCGTGGGCTGGCCAGATGTAAAGGAGGAAGTGCCCCTCATCGCTAGGGAGTACTGGCCCTTCAGGGATGAAATCAGTGTGCAGAACGGAGTTCTGTTCCGGGGGCAAAAAGTCATCATCCCAAGGTCACTCCGCCCAGAAATGTTGACGCGCATACATTCAAGTCACATAGGGGGTGATGCATGCTACCGACACGCTCAAGAGACATCGTACTGGCCCAACATGCAGTCAGAGATAAAGGACTTTGTAAGCAGCTGCTCGACCTGCAATGTGTACGCCCACAATCAGCAAAAGGAGACCATGCTCTCTCACGAAGTACCAACCAGGCCATGGCAGGTCTTGAGCATGGACCTATTCAGCTTCAGACAGAAAGACTATCTCCTAATAGTCGACCACTATTCCGATTTTTGGGAGATTGAGCTTCTACCCGACATGTCTGCAGAGACAGTCATCAAGCGATGTAAGGCACAGTTCGCCCGACATGGTCAGCCAGAGAAGGTTATTACAGACAACGGCCCTCAGTTCACAGCTCAGTTCACACGGTTCGCTTCTGAGTGAGAATTTGAGCACGTGACCTCCTCTCCCAGACACCCGAAAGCGAATGGCAAGGCCGAGTCGGCCGTGAAGATTGTAAAAAATCTTCTGCGTAAGGCCGCGCATGATGGTGAAGACCCCTGGAAAGCCGTGCTTCACTGGAGGAATACACCTACGGAAAACATGGGCAGCAGCCCAGCACAACGCCTCATGTCCCGCCGGTTGAAGACGTCCATCCCGGCGGCAAGCAAGCTCCTGGAACCAGCTGTTGTTGTGGGCGTCACTGAAAAGCTGCGCCACAGGAAGCAACTCGCCAAATCCTTCTATGACAGATCTGCCCGTGAATTGCCGGCAATTGAAATTGGGGAAATCGTACGGATGAAGCCCCTGCCAGGTGATAACACTGGCCGCTGGAGAGTCGGAACTTGTCTCCGCAGGGTTGCGCCGAGGTCTTATTTTGTGGACATTGATGGCTCCCTGTACCGTCGTAACAGGATCGATCTCAGAGTGGCTGAGCCAGCTGCACGAGCCGCGCACGATCCTGTTGAACCCGCTGCGGCACACACACCGGACGGGGATCCAGCTACAGAAACTGTCATTGAGACCCCTCAGGCTGTGTTCGAGCCGAGCCCCATCAGGTCCATGCCCAAGGCGCAATCTACTCCTGTTGGCGCTCCGCGTTCGGATGGACACACTTACACAAGGGTTGGACGGCTGTCTAAACCTCCACTGAAACTCACTATGTAATCTGAATAATGTTGATGGTTGCTATGTGGGAGAGAGGGGGGAAAGAGGAGAAATGTTATCATACGCTACTGTGGTTATTACACTGGTATGGGATATGAAGAGATTTACTGCTGTTGCACTGTTATTGGTTGTTCGTATATGAAAGTAATGTTATTTTGCACTAACTTCATGTGTATGTGTTTATACTTGGAAAAGGAGGATGTTACGGGTCTAGATAGATCGATGCCATCGGCTATCCACTAGTTTACCTTAGATACACATGACCCGCGTTCAGGAACAGGTTACAACACTTTGATTATACTTGGCTGCACTGAGCAACTTGTGTGTGTGTCATTCTTTATAAGATAGCCTACTGAAACAAGGACGTAGTCACCGATCTCCCAATAATCTCACCAGGTTTGAGAAGAAGAAAGGGAGAGGCGGGTGGTCCGTTTGGTCGGTGTCACCGAGATTCCTCCGCAAAACCCTGGGAGATTCATCGCACGGGTAAGCAGAATTCTTTAAAGGATAAAATGATCATTTAAAAAGCGTATGAGGTCGTGCACTGACAATAATGCGGCTGTTTACCCTCGGTTTCGCACTTATTAAAGTGGTTACCTGGTAGGATCAGTGAACCAGCGCAACAATAATGCGACTGTTTACCCTCGGTTTCGCACTTATTAAAGTGGTCACCTGGTAGGATCAGTGAACCAGCGCAATGAAACGCGGCTGTTTACCCTCGGTTTCGCACTTATTAAAGTGGTTACTGTTCTGATCCGTTATTCCCACCTATATGCTTATTTAGGTGTCATTGATTATAAATGATTAGGCACACCGTTATTACACAATGCCTAACGTGGCTTGCTTTATTCCACCGTATTGCAAGACTGCCCGAACAATATTCGTCGCGCTTCTCCCCACGTCAACAGGTGACGTCACATACATACGGGTGCCCTTACATGCCAAACCGGTACATGACATCCCTCCTTTTCTGGGAAATAAACTTCAGGTTATTTTCAATTAAAAAATATGAACCCATGTAATGACAGTATCAAAACTTTCCTAACCAAAACACATACCACATATTATGTATGCTTTCACCTTAATTAGAACCATGTATTAATTCTCCATTAACACATATTCACTTATGAACAGTCTGTAAACATATAAGACCTTTTAACATGTTAATTTCACATTTGCATCATCAAACAACAATCGTCACTGAACTTGACCCAACAGTTTTTTTTTACATTTCTCCAGTCTATGTCATATCATAGTCTGCCAGCCTCGATGGCAAGCGTCTCTCTCTTGGAGGCCTGTCTGCCCCCGGGGTGTCATTGCTGGTGTTGCTCCTGTAACCAGGTTAAAATTAATGTTTTTATTTTATTTTGTTTGAGTATGAAATATCACCAAATCCTGTCTGTGTGCTGTTATTTGTGTTTACTACATTTTATTTTATGTCATTATTTACTTTTATGTATGTTTTCCAACGACCGTCATATACGTGTACTGTCGCTTTAAGAGAGAGGTCTTGTGGGTACACGGAAGAGGGAACGCGGGAGAGGCCATTTTTGTTTTGTGGGAGGAGTCTCAAGCAGCGATCGAGCCGAGCCACACGTGTTTCTTACCGTGGGACAGTTTTGCTGGTTGAGGAGAACGTAACCTTGAGTATCCCTGTAAGAAGATACTGCAAGCTGTGGGATAAAATACTTGTTTATCCTTTCTTACATCGGAGTCCCGTGGACGATTTCTACTTCTAACGCACACGAGTGGAGTCCGGGTAGTGGTTGAACTTCGACCCCCACGTCCGTAAGAAACACCGCTCCCGCTGGAGGACTGGACGGTTGTCGAAGGGTTTGAAACCAAAATAAATGGCAAGGTGGGCCAAATAGAGTCCTGTGTGTCCCCGCTCCTTCCTTGATCATGATGATGATGATGATGATGAGAGACTGAGGGCCCCCCACAACACCTGGGGCCCCACCCAACTAGAACACAACGCAGAGCTAATGATGAGAGTGACGGGCATGCAGCAGGCTGACCAGCATAGAACAGCATAGGACTGCCCCCGTTACACTCCGCTCTGCGTTTTGAGCACCCAGTGTCTCTGTTTGATGTGCAGTCCTCGGCATCCTGTGATGCTTCTGCTCCCTCCGGCAGGTGTCTCCTGAGTACTGGTGTATCGCTTCACGAATGTTGTGTTCCGTGTGTATCTGGCTCCGGTTGGAGATTCGAGGACAACTTGGTTTCCTGATTTGCTCACCACCTTGTGTGGCGTTGTGTTGAATTGTGTTGTCAGTTTATCAGTTTTTTCTTGTCTCACCAGGACCGTGTCACCGACATTGACATCCGAGTGCCTGGCGTGACGCCGTTCGTCTGCACAGATCTTTGATTGTCCTTTCTGTTATGCGTCTCTGTCTCTTACCTCCAGCTCAGCGTGTGCTGCTGTGATGCTTGGCAGCTTCCCCCTCATCTTTCTTTTGAAGAGCAACTCCGCGGGACTCTTCCCTGTGGTCGCGTGATCGATGCTCCGGTATACTGTCACATACTTTCTAAGTTCTCGCTTCCAATTGAGTCCATCTGAAACAGCGATGCGAATCCTCTTCCTCAGCGAGGCGTTTTGACGTTCTACCTCGCCGTTCGCCTGCGCCCATCGTGGCGTTGTTTTCTCATGCTTGATTCCGTTGGTGTCACAGTACTCACTGAACTCCTCTGATTTGAACTGAGGACCCTGGTCCGACCTCAGTGTGACGGGAAGTCCATGTCGACTGAAGATTGTCTCTAGACTGTCTATCACTGTTGACGTGGTTGTGGACTTGAACACGTCATACTCATAGTAGCGGCTGTAGTAATCAACTACAACTAGAATCGAGTCACCTGTCGGCAGGGGTCCGAGTAAGTCAATGGCAATATCTTGCCAGGGCCCCTCTGGTAACTCTGTTGGTCTTAACGGTTCCGGTGCGTCTGGCCGAGCAACAACTTGGCATCCGTGGCATGACCTACAATGTCTCTCGGCTGCTCTGTCCATTGTTGGCCACCAGACTTTGCTCCTGAGGTGCTGTTTAGTTCCGACAATTCCTAAGTGTCCTTCGTGTGCTAGTGAGAGAGCGCGTGCCCGCAGTACTTGTGGCAGCACAATACGCGTTCCACGTAGAACCAACTGTCCTATTACACATAACTCACTAGCCACTGCGACATATGCTGCGCACTTCTCAAAGTGTCCACTCTCAATAGCTTTACGCACCTCGATCAGCTCCTCGTCGTGGGCTGATGCCTCCTCCACCTCGCGGGTTGTCAATGCTCTGGGTGTGGCACTCACTGCAACAAATCTCACATACTCGTCGGATCCGTGTGCATGTTTCTGTTTCAGTGCGCTGTTCCCCAGCAGACGTGATAGTGGGTCTGCTATGTTCTTTTTGCCCGAGATATGTACTACTTTAAAATCATAAGGCTGTAACCTTAGGACCCATCGCTCTATACGAGCGCATGGTTTCGAGCGTGGGCTGTAGATAGATTCAAGAGGTTTGTGGTCTGTAACCAAGTCAAATCGTCTACCATAGATGTATGGGTGTAACCTTTCACACGCCCATACCAGACCTAAGGCCTCTTTCTCTGTCTGAGAATACCTGCATTCACAGTCGGTTAGACCACGACTGACATAACAAATGGGAACACTTTCTCCATTCTGGGTCTGTACTAACACTGCTCCTAATCCCACTGGACTAGCATCTGCAATGATTTTGGTCGGTGCATCTTTGTTAAAGTAGGCTAGTGTCCCTGCTTTGGCTAAGCCCTCTTTCAGCGCCTCAAACGCTTGTTTCTGTTCTGGACCGAATTCAAACGGAGTGTCTTTTATCTTGGCCTCCACAGGCGCCCGTAGGTTGAAGGGTATACGCCTGAGTGGCTGTGCTACTGGTGTCACCTCTGGGTCTATGTGTAGCTTTATCTGTTTTGTTTTCAGCTTCCCTACCCCCTGAAATACAGTCGGGTACTGCTGCTGAAGTGATTGGTTCATGTCTCTGACGGCTGATATGTTGGCACCTATTTTCAGTACACCTAGTTTCATGGCCAACTCTTTTCCTAGTAGTGGTTCTCCATCACCTCTGATTACTATGAATTCTGCTTGTTCACAGCGTTCTCCTATTTTTACTTTGCATGTGAACGCCCCTTTAATGGGTAGAGGTTGGTTAGATGAATAGGAAAATAGTTTCCTTTCCGGCTTTGGGACATATGAGTGGCACCTAATTTTCTCTGACTTTAAACCCTCCCAGGTCTTTTCGTCTATCACATTGCAAGTAGCCCCGGAGTCGACAAGCATCTCCAAGCTAACTCCTCCCACATTTATGTTGAGCCTATCTGACTTGTTTGTATCATTCAATACAAAGGCATAATCATGTTCTTCTATCTCTATTTTATGCACTTTTTCCTTTCCTGTTGCACCTATTGTTTTGCATTGCTTTGCGAAATGGTCTCTACCACTGCATTTGCGACACGTTTCGCCGCTCGCGGGACAATTGGGGTCTTTCCCAAAGTGGTCTGAATGTCCACATCTAAAACACGTTTTGTCCATTTTTTCCGTTTTTCCTCTATCTGCGCCCGGTCTCCCTTGTCCTCTCTTCTGATATTTCCCTCCTTTCTGTGAGACACGACTCACAGTCGCCTCTGTTTTCCCCTCCCTCACAGACATCTCCGCCATTTGTTCTTCAATTTGTTCACACTGTGCCGCCAGCTCGAGAGCGCGAGCAAGCACCAAACCACGCTCCTCAAGGAGTCTACGGCGAGTATAACTTGACGTGCATTTGCTTACAATTGCATCTCTAATCTGATCGTCTGTGTCTCCACCAAAACCGCAGTCTTTTGCCGCACGTCTCAAACGTGTAGCGAATTGTTGTACTGATTCTGGGAGATTTTCTGAAATGTCTGGCGGGCGAATGTAGCATTTACTTGGGGCACGAAATATCTGTTCAAAGCTGCAACAGCGGCATCATAATCAGTCACCTCTCCGGTGCCGTCCAAAGTTGAAAAGATGTCCTGTGTGTCTGGACCTGCGTGATGCAAAAGAAGTGCTCTCCGGCGCTGCTTCACTGCATCCTCGGTGTTATCATCGATGATCAGACCTTTCCCATCAGCAAACAGTTCAAATGACATTAGCCATCTTGTCCACCGCGGCCCCAAAGTCGCCGGGTCGGAGTAGCAATCAAACGCCGGTACGCATGCTGTCTTTTCCATGCTGCCGCACTAGCTAGCTACAACTGTTAGCTACACTTCAGATCTAACTAAACGTTACGAACTTTAGCTCATCACTTAGCTTAGGCTCGGTACATCACTCGTCGCCATTGTTCTGATCCGTTATTCCCACCTATATGCTTATTTAGGTGTCATTGATTATAAATGATTAGGCACACCGTTATTACACAATGCCTAACGTGGCTTGCTTTATTCCACCGTATTGCAAGACTGCCCGAACAATATTCGTCGCGCTTCTCCCCACGTCAACAGGTGACGTCACATATATACGGGTGGCCTTACATGCCAAACCAGGTAACTGTCATGTACCGGACATGACAGTTACCTGGTAGGATTAAGTGACAACGCGCAAAAATCCTCGGTCTCGCACTAATAAGAGTGGTTACCTGATAGGATTAAGTGAAAAAAAAACTAGGAGGAAAAAAAAAAGGAAACAAGGGCAGTAAACTGCCCCCGATAGATATGGAGGGTGCGATCTACCAGATAATGATAAGGAGATATGGTGAAGACTCGGTAAAACATGTTTTAGACTGGATACAGGATCATGAGGTTCCTGTTGAAGGAACTTTGAGCAAGAATAAACTAATGAAAGTCCGACAGTCCATGGAAAAGGGAAAAAGCGAAGGTCTTAGAAAGGAAAAAGATTCCTACAAAATGGGTAGAGTATGTGGCAGAGCAAGAAAGAATTTTGGAAATGTGGGAGAAAAGAGTGTGAAAGTAGGTGTAGCCGGGTGGTAAATCTGTTAAATATGTTAAATGATTTTCCACTTAAATTTAGCATAGTTTAACTGTTAATATATGTAATTGTTACACTGTCAAGCCATGTAAAATGTCATTTGATGTATTTAAATTGTGAAGCAGATTGTGAGTGTATTTTTATAGTTTTGGTTGTCATTGCATGTTTTGACCAGTAAGTGGCAGTGTTGTGGACTTTTATTGTAACTCCGTGCAAGTCATCCAAGTGCATCTTGGGTACTCTTTCTGCAATTTATCCAAGTGCATCTTGGGTATTCTTTTTTTTTCTTGTGTGAAGCGCCTGAAGATTGCGGTTTGACGGTGCTCTGACTCCGTAGTAAGTAGGGGTAAATATCTTGTGAAATATACCTGTAACATTATTCCAAACAATATTGTATGTCGGTAATTTGACAAGATGGTTTGATTTAGACGCTACTGGAGTTGATGTTCGGTGATTTTGGGCGCGAGCCGTCGACCACTGTTCGCCATTGCAGGCATGACAAGGTAACTGACAGAGTGAGAAGTTGCGCGATCTTCAGGAAGTTCCACGTCTTTGTTAAACCCTGTTTAACATACATAGTCCACTGCCGTATTTTGCACCGTATGTTTTATTTTGTATTTATTATTTTCCTTTTAAAATCTTTTCTGTTAAACTTGCCACATCTGTGAACATTTATGAGCTGTTTGCTCGAAAGACACAGGAATTTATGCACTCAGTAAAACGATCTGCATTCGAAGGTTCAAACAATAAAATTAAAGCTACAAGAACCCCGGAAGTAATTGTGTCTTGTGTGGTATCTAATTCCACGGGCTACATAGGGAAAGAAAAAAGCTACAGAGGACTATGACACGAAACCATTGGTACCAAACCGCGCCTTGACTGACCCTGACTGACTTTTGTGTTTGACATGACTTGTCTGTGTATGTGTTCATAGTTTGTTCCGTGGTGTTTGTCCGTCTGGTCATTTTGTGTTGTTTAGAAGTTGCAAGTCCTTGAGAGTGGCTTAAAAGGGGATATAAAAGCTGGAGGAGGTTTTGTTTTGGCTTTTCCAAACCTTTGTTTTCCTGACAATTGGGGTGTGAGAGGGGTTTTCAGAGACCACCTCGTTTAGCATCCTTATCAGACCCAACCCGGCTTTTGTTCCTGTTTGACAAACAACTGGCTTTAGAAAGTCACCGACCTGAAGCATTAATTATTTAAATCCTTTCAAGACATCTATTTCTTTTCTTTTTTGAGGTACCTCATATAAAATGGGATATATCCATTCGGTTTTTTTTTTGGTTTTTTTTTTTCTGTTGCATTGACAAGTTTTTGTGGTGTATTTTTCACTTTAAGTTGATCCTATCCTCACTTCTTTTAGGATTCCCCAAAACCGAAGAAATTACTGTCCCTATTTCATTTTCTGAACTGTTAAACAAAGCTCTGTTATGTCCAACGCCACAGTTGCAATATTTGTAATTTTATTTATTCTGTTTTTCTTTCTGTTACTGAGATTTTTTTTTTAAAAGAATAACTGGTGGGAACCAACTGCCTACCCACTTCACACCTTGGGGGGATGGGGGGTTGCCTTGAGAGTAACAGGGACAGTCTAAACCACAGTTATGTTGTTTTAAGCTGTTGTTATTTTTCTTTCCATTAGAAGACACCCATTGGTTCATTTGTTTTTATGTTGACTTTCCTCTGTATTAAATTGAACTTGTTTTGTTTTTCAACACTAAGGTGTGAATTTTAGGATGTTTTTTTTAAAGAGGGTATTAATTTCTTTGACAATTTCTTGTGTGGAGGACGATTACATTTTATTTGGATATGAATAAAACCTACTGAGTCATGTGTTTTAAATGTTTATGCTATGGCTATGTTTATGTTATTTTTTACCATGAGTTTGAGCCTCCTCATAAGACTCATTTTTGGTTTGATTTATTTGGTTTTGGCTGGGTACATCAATTTCTTTGTATTGTTAATTGAGCGTTTCTTTCCTTTGAAACCCCCTCCCTCTTTTTGGGGCCTTGAAAAGGGGCTTCTTGTTGTTTCATTTAGTTAAGGTGGGGGGCATTTGTTTGTTGTCTTCAAACAGCTCATTGTTTCAATGGTTTACAAGATACCTTATGGTTTTATTAATTTAAGTTTGTTTGGACGTTCAGGATCTGGGACAACTATCTTTATCATCCCTCATCTGTTTTAGTTTTAGAGAATTTATTTCAGATAAGTACAACATTACAGACTTCGGAACATTTGTAGACAACTTGGATGAAATGAAAGTCAGATTCATTTCACTGCATGAAAGTGTTTGTGGTTTACTAACAACTAACATACAAACTGATCATATCATAATTTCATTTTTGTTCTTCATGGTTAAATGGGTTGACACAATGTGTTCTGTTCTTGTGTAAAAGGAGGGGTAGTGGGAATGAGGAATTGAAATTTAGAATGGTTGTGAGCCTTCTTCTGTACAGTTTTCTTTGATTTTTTACTTCATAAGAAACAAACGGATACAAACTTGGATCATAGCGGAAGTATCTGAAGAACACTGAATCAAGTTGACTACGAATCTTCAGAATCCTAGAATGACAGTGTTTTCAGTGTTTTGAAGTTTCTCTCTGAAAGTTTTTCCCACCAGATATTGTCCCCACCTGCTCCTCCCCCCTCCTCCAGACGAGCTGAGTAACATCCCCACTCCCGTGGTACCGGGTCCAGGGGCCCGGGGTATGCTCCACGGGAAGACAACCTCCCGGCCGGACAGAACAAAGAGCAACCCGCCACATAGCGCGGCTGTAGGAGCTGTATCTGTGTGAGGGTGGTCTCCAAGGTGTCCCGGTCAGCTTCCGGGTGAGAGAGGAGGTGAGGGTGGTCTGCTCCTGGCCCAGCCAATCCTCCAACATGAAGACCCTCTGGTTGTCTAGATGAGACTAGCACCAGCTTCCTAGCTCTGGAGACCATAGATTTGGGTTTGGCTTTGAGAGTCCGAAATCGCCTTGCCTCTGTGGAGTCTGTAACCAGTGACAACTTTGAACGTTTAACTGCAGCTGAGTCCTCCATCAAAATGCTCCGAACCCAAAACCTGTCTCTGCAGGACCGAATCGACGACCTTGAGAACCGATCTCGGAGGGCCAATCTCCATGTACTGAACATTCCTGAAGGCAGTGCGGCCGGTAAAGATCCGGTGCAGTTCATGTCGGAGATGCTGATGCTAATACTGGGTCCTGATGTCTTTTACTCACCTAGCCATAGCAGCATCACTTTTCCTGGGTGTCCTGCTACTCCTCACCTACTGCATCGTGCCCATATTTCGGCGTGTGATACACGGCGTCATTACTACTCAGCTCGTGTATTATCACCTCCTTGCCCAACAGGACGGGGACCTTGTTTCGTCTTCCCCCTCTCCACCACTGCTGTTCCCCTCTTCCTCAACCCCCCACAAGGACTCCGGTTCTGAATCCTCCTACACTTCCTCCGATGACAGCGACTCCCCCGTCTGAATGATACTTTATGACGAGCACTGGTTAAACCTTTCGTTTCCGGTTGTTCTCATGTCTGTTTATCATTTCTGTATATACATGTTATGTGTGCAAAAAAAATGTGTGCTGATTTCCATTATTTCCATGTTACCTATTGCTCTCGTTGTTCAATAATGAACAAAAGGGGGGAATTGTGGAGTACAAAAATGAAAAATGTACTTCATATGCACTCCGTATGTACTCTGTAGTTTTCCACTCTCTGTGTATGAAACTTCTCACTCACTGCAGACAAACATACCAACTGTTATCATGCTTGCCTCCCCGTTGCCACATCCCAGGAACTGCCTGGTACAGCAAAGACAAGTGCAACGGACCTACAGACACTGACGAGGCACAGAACATGATTAACGTAGATGTTTTCCTGCATTCCTTTGTAATACAATACCTTGGTTAATGCAAGGAACATAGGGTATGACGCGACGGACTGCTCTATAAAAAACCACTACCTCCAGCTCAAGTTAGAGCATATCCTCACAGACTGACTTCTGTGGCTATATGACTCTCCATCTGCAGATGCATTAAAGATTTTCTGTTTGCTCCAATATTTGTCCGATGATTATTCTTCCCAGAGGTTGCTGGGGCAAGAGCCCATTAAAAGGATAAGAAAAATCCACAACAGTATGTGAGTGTGTGTGTGTGTGTGTGTGTGTGTGTGTGTGTGTGTGTGTGTGTGTGTGTGTGTGTGTGTGTGTCGGCCCTGTGACGGACTGGTGGCCTGTTTAGGGCATCTCCCTGCCTGCCGCCCAGTGACTGCTGGGATAGGCTCCAGCATCCCGTGACCCCAATTGGGATAAGCGGCTTGGATAATGGATGGATGGATGCATATTGCAATTAATCAAATACACAAAGGGCTTTCTCAGAAAGTTTCTCTGAAGATTCTCTGTCAAACACAAATGCGTGCTGTTGCACATAATATTGTCTAAAAGACAATACGTGTACAGATGCACTACTTGCATACTTAGTATTCCCGCTCTCTGACACACTCAGTCTTGCACTACCCTCCTTTTTTTACACGCATGTACATGCAAAAGCAAAAGCATGCATGCACACATATGCATGCACACGCGCACGCGCGCGCGCGCACACACACACACACACACACACACACACACACACACACACACACACACACACACAAATGCCTTAATTATTTGTTTGTGCATGACCTCTTTGGCAGTAGTCCCTCTGCATGTAAAGTCAATCTCCTGGGACAATATTAGCAGTGATGGAGGGGAGCTTTGTAATCGCAGAGGCAATAAAGGAGGCCTAACACACGGAGAATCCAATTCTGTAATAAGATTCTCATGGGCACAAATTTACATAAATACGTACATGCACACATACTTAAAAACCCAACTCACAGTCACCCAAAAACATGAGCATATGTGCATTTGTATGCACAACAGCATGCCTACAAACACGCATCTGTCTGCACATCAGCACGCACGCACGTACGTACACATACACACACATGCACACACACACACACACACACACACACACACACACACACACACAAAATTCGGGCAATAACTAGAAGTAATCTAGTACCCATTGGTGTTTTTGTTTGGCATGCCCTCCTTGTATTAATTCCTAATCAAGCAAAGCAAAATACTAATTTAGGCTGCAATTAGACATCCAGTCTCAGGAGTGCCTCTGCTATTCTATACAGTAGTTAATTGAAAATAACAGAAGAATTTAGAATTTTGGTTGTATGCAGTCATCATCTCATGGAAGTACCACTCTTGAATTGCTTGCTGCACACATCCTCCCCTACAGAAATTGATTGGAAAAACCTGCTGCCTTGATACTTGGGGGACTTGCAATGGTTACCACGTGTATATATATAGTACATGGACAAGTTAAAGAAAAGTTCAGCACACTAGAGAAATAAAAGTTTCACGATATGTAATTTGATAGAACTATTGACATGTTCAGAAGAAGGCTCTGGTTTCTCTATAATGCTTGAATATTATAAGATATAATTTATAAGATAAAAAGAAAGGGAAAAAAAAGATTAAATGTTAACAAAAAAAGAGAACATGGGAATTAACATAAAAATGTTGGAGAACAAATAAAAGGGAAGGTTCAAATAGAAAATGTATCACAGTTTGAATAAAAGCAACCAGTAAAAAGTGTATTTTAACATGTTATGTGAACATGAAATGACAGCACTGATTACGCAAGCTTGATCTGATCGAGCGGGTTGTGGAACCCCAATATAAAGGCTACTGGAAGACCTCAGACTGTGCTGGGGTTCACTGGGGGGGGGTGGACCAGGAGGCAACTTCATGAGCAGATGTGCAATCCTTGTAAAAGCGGCAATGTCCAAATTGCAGAGAAAATATCAATTTAGGTGCCTCTTCTATCCCCAGCCAAAAAGGGGACTCTGGAGGAATGGGTCTCTAATGCACATAGATACGCATATGTAATAACACACGTGCACACACATGCGCGCGCGCACACACACACACACACACACACACACACACACACACACACACACAGAGGGAGAGAGAGAGAGAGTGCGAGAGAGAGATAGTGTTTCTATTTTTGTAACCTCTGATTATTATCATTAAATTGAATATTTTAAAAATAAAATAACAAAATAAACAAAATAAAGACAAGAGTTGAAGGCAAGAGTAGAAATAATCAAATAACAGCAAAGGTGGAAAATATTATTTTTAAAAATATTATATAATAATAATAATAATAATAAGGTCCGTAGAATTTCAACCCCTCCTCCACGTGGCACGGACCATGCAACGCAAGTATGGAAAGCCAGCAATACAAGCGGCCAAAGCGGCTCTGATAATTAAACACAATGATGCAATTACAACTAA
Source organism: Lampris incognitus (assembly GCF_029633865.1). Lineage (NCBI taxonomy): Eukaryota > Metazoa > Chordata > Actinopteri > Lampriformes > Lampridae > Lampris > Lampris incognitus. The sequence goes on along the minus strand of NC_079212.1, from coordinate 107,098,463 downwards.
CTAAATCACCATACCGCATCGATCGTCGCGCGGATCAACAAAGACTGCAATCCCCAGTGAGGAACCAGGCTGGGATCGAAAAGTTTGCCACTGGAACAAACTCTGCCCACCAAGTACTAGAGGAACACCACACCAATTACACTCCTCGCAGTGGCCTTCTATGTACAACAACTAAAAACCAAACAAAAAGAACAAGACAGAAATGGTCTAGGGAAGAGTATAAAGATGTCATGGAAGCATTCTACACTGCTTCACTAAACCCGACAGGAATGTCAACATCCAAAGCTGCCTACAACATCTATCAAGAAAAACACACCTTGGACATATTGAATCTGGATGCCAAGAAACTCTCCAATGTCAGGCACAACATCATTAAAAACCAAAGACTAACAGACCTGGAACTTGAGTATATACGAAAAAAGATCAGAGTGAGCACCCCCAACACGAACATCGAGGAGCTAAACATCAACAAACCAGATGAGACAGCAGCAACTGGTGAAGAGGAAGAATAAGAAGCAGAAACCACCATCATGGACCCTCCAGATGTACAACACCAAGCAGAGGCAGTCCAGGAAGAATACAATGAGGAAAAAAGCAGAGATGACAATAAGCATCCAGCAGAGATGGGAAACCCTGAATGAAATCCATATCAAAGAATGACTAGTAATCCCAAAGATCGAGAAAGACCACCACTCCAAAGAAGCCATCAGACTCATCAACGAAGTCATCCAAAACATCAAGGGCGAAATGACAAGACCGTTGAACCTCATAGAATTCAACCAGCTCATATATGCGGCCGCTTCAGCCATAGCAGACACAGTAGTAAAAAGACCAAGACAACAACAGAAATGGAAGAGAAAATAACCAGTTTGGAAGGAGAAAATTGAGAAGGAGATTAGGAAACTGCGGAGACAACTGTCATTCCTGAAGAATTCCTGAAGAAAAACTCCAACATCAAAGAGAGAAAAAGGAAATAACTTGAACAAAAGCTCAACATCAAACAGAAGAATAATATACCAATAGTCAAAGAGATGCTGAACGAACAGATTCAAGCAAAGGCACAGAGACTCAGGAGATTCGACAAGAGCAGCAAGTTATTTTGGCAAAACAAGATCTCCAAAGAAGATGCTAAAAAATTATATCATGAGCTGGGCAAGAAGAAGATAGATGTCAACGAACCACCTAAAATGGAAGAAGTGAAGCAGTTCTGGAGTAAGATCTGGGAGAACAACAAAAGACACAATAAGGAAGCTACATGGTTCCAGCAACAACAGGATCAATAAAAACACATGAGAACCAAGAATAGTTAGACATCAACATCACTGAGAACACTGAAGCCATCAACAAGACCAACACCTGGAAGGCACCAGGGATAGACAGAATTGCCAACTTCTGGATAAAGAACCTGTCCAGCATCCACAAAGACCTTGCATGGGCCTCCAATGACATCATCAACAATCCAAAGAAATGCCCCAAATGGCTCACATGGGGAACCACGTACCTGCTCACGAAGATAGAGGAGACACAGAATTCAAATAATTACAGGCCCATCACCTGCCTACCAACAATGTACAAGATCATCACCTCCATCATCACAGAGAGGACATATAGCTTCCTCGACAAAAACAACTTGTTACTAGCAGAACAGAAGGGATGTAAGAAAGATAGCTATGGATGCAAGGACCAGGTACTCATCAATAAAGCCATATTGCAAGAGGTCAAATTGAAGAAAAAGAACTTGTCAACAGCATGGATTGACTACAGGGAAGCATTTGATAGCATGCCACACTCCTGGATAGAGAAGAGCCTCAAGATCTACAGAGTCTGCCCAACAACTGTCAAATTTATCACGGAGAGCATGAAGACCTGGAAGACCACCCTGAATCTCCATCATGTAGAGGGGTCGTTAACATTGAGACTGATGAACATCAGAAGCAGATTCTTCCAAGGGGACTCACTATCCACACTGCTCTTCTACCTTGCACTAGTGCCACTCAGCAATCTACTGAACAGCAGCAGCTATGGGTACAAATCACAGATTGGCAGACTGACCCACCTGTTCTACATAGATGACCTCAAGATGTTTACCAAGGATGACAATAAGCAAAAGGGTCTACTCACCATCGTCAAGACCTTCAGCAATGACATCAAGATGGAATTCAGAATCGACGAGCGTGCCAAAGCCACTTCCTAGAAAGGAAGACTCACCAAGACTGCAGACTCAGACCTTGACACTGACACCATAATCAAAGCGCTAGACCAAGATGGCACATACAAGTACCTAGAAGTGAATGAAGGAGATGGCATGCAACAGGAGAGTGTGTATGGTACGGAAGAGTGAACTCAATGCAGCTAACAGAATTGAAGCTATCAACAACCTAGCAATACCTGTAGTGACATACAGCTTTAGCACCATCAACTGACCTTTCGCAAAGTACCGCCCCAGAATGGTGCTTGTCCAATCCTACCTTAGCAACGGTCCGTCAAGCTTTCAAACACACAACAAAATGGTGAAACGGTGTGCCTATGGGATCTGCAAATCAGATACTAGATATCTGAAAAGTTTGGATGGGGTGTAATTTTCTTTCCCTTCCCGAAACCCAGAACGCACGAAGTTCAATGTCGCAATAGATTTCGCAGTATAGCAGACCCCATGGCCAGCTTAATCCATCCAAAATCAACAAAAATACCTGTCTGCTCCAAGCTATGCTTGCTACTAGCTATTATTGATAGCTAATACAGCTAATGTATTATTACTGTTACTTTTACCCACACAATGCGCTGATTTCTTCCTTCATGTTTTGGTGTTTTCTGGCTATTTCCTGGATACTTCTGAAATGCTTGACGGGCATAGCAACAGTAACTAAGGGGGGCGGGACTTTGCGAAAGGTCAATTGGAAACTGAATGACATCAAGAGACTAGACACCAAGACAAGAAAGATGCTCCCAATGGAGAAGATGAACCACTCAAAATCAGATGTTGACAGGCTGTACATACCAAGAGCTTCAGGAGGACGAGGCCTAGTCCAACTTGAACTGACCTTCAAGACTACCACTATCGGGCTGGATGCATACCTGGAAAAACAGATGACCCACTCCTCTGAACAGCAAAACATCAGATCTACTCCATCAATAAAGAAGCTGCATAATTCGAGAAAGAGCTTGATGTCTCAGAAACCCCACCAACAGAAAATGAGGCAACTATCATCTATGCCAAACAAGTGAAGCAGAAGGCAAAACACCGTGGCCAGCAGCAACTGCAAAAAAAAAAAAAAAAACAAACCTGGGAGGACAAAGCAATGCACGGGAAGTGCCCAAAAAGAATTAGAGATGCAGACGTGGGCCAACAAAAGACACACCAGTGGCTGAGCGGCACCATATTGAAAGCAGAGATGGAGGGCCTGATAATTGCTGCACAAGACCATAGCCTGGCAACCAGATCCTACCACCATTGCATCATCAAAGATGGAGCAGACCCCAAAATGCAGAATCTGTGGAATGTCTGAAGAAACCATCAACCACACTGTCTCAGGTTGCCCTGAACTGGCAAAGACCGAGTTCATATATAGGCGCAACAAGGCAACAGCATACTGGAACTGGAAGATCTGCAGGAGTTCCAAGATCAAGACAACTGAGAAGTGGTAAGAACATCAGCCAAAAACGGCCACTGATAACAATGATGTCACCATCCTCTGGGACATGCCCATCCACACTGACATAAAGATAAAAGCCAACAAGCCATTATCAAGGACAGGAAAGAAAAGAGGTGCATGCTCATCAACATGGCAATACCAACCGGAAAAAAAAAAACCTCTGTGAAAGTCACAGAGAAGCTGACCAAGTACAAAGGCCTGAAGATTGAAATCAACAGGATGTGGGGTATGAAGAGTGAAACAATACCAGTGGTCATCAGAGCTCTAGGACTCATGAAGAAGGAAATGGAAAAGTTCACCAACCCCGCATCCCAGGCAACATCAACATCCACGCAGTCCAGAAGATCGCCCTACTTGAAACAGCCCACATATTACGATGAGTACTGTCAATCAAGTGATAACAATAATACGTGTAGTGCCCCTGAAAATATAATTTCATTTGAATAAAAGATGGAAAAATATTGCGTGTTTTGAACTTGCGGTAAATGTTTTTACAATGAGGGAAACTAAGGACTAGATCCCATTGTGTTTCAAAACCTGCTTGTATGTATTGGTCAGTTAAAAAAACAGTAGTTTAAAGGGTTAAAAATATGCAATGTAGTTCATGATGTTCATGTGATATCAACATGGAGAGGCACACTGACCAGTGATGATGTGCATGTACAGCATCTTGGCTTATTACCTGGCTGGTACCACTGTGTTGGTCCAATTACATGTTTGTAGGGGGTGGGGGTAGAGAAAGGAAAAAAAAGAATAAAGGGGTTCTAGTTCAAAGACGATGGTTTTACAGCGTTCAAAGGAAAGTGGGACAAATGAGGTATGCAGGAAGGAACAGGCGATATTGTTATGTCTGCACACATCGACAGTGCTGCATTTGATCTGGTGCTGTTCTATTGTGCTGGGATCGATTGGCGATGCCTGCGGGCTCTGGGTTGTTTGATCGGGTCTGCCTGTGATGCTGTGTCAGTCTAAATAAAGAATGCAACGTAGCGGTTGTGTCGAGCGACAGCGCTGTGTCCTGACGTGATTTCTAAATACAATATTGGCGACGAGGATGGCTGATATCTCTCTCCCACCACCTGCCCCCTTCCTGGCATTACCTGGTGAGCCTCCAGTACCATGGACTCGCTGGCTACATAGTTTTGAAAATTACATCATCGCCTCAGGGCTCTACGACGTGAGCCAGGCTAGGAAGACGGCTCTGTTGCTACACTGCTTGGGAGCAGAGGGTCATCGTGTGCTCGGGACTCTGGGGAACGTCACAAACTTTGACGAAGCTGTGGGACTTATGAGCACCCATTTCGCTGCTCCACAGAGTGCCCTCCTTCGGCGATTTATATTCCATCAGCGACACCAACTGTCTGGTGAGTCTGTGCAGCAGTATGTAGCTAATTTGCGAGGGCTAGCTAGCTCATGGAAAGTTTGGCGTGCTTCAGGACGAGATGGTTCGCGACCAGCTAATCGAACACACCAACAACGCAAAGGTGCGTGAGGCTCTCCTGCTGGAAAAAGACGATCTGCTGCTGTCCAGAGCAATTACCATTGCACTACAGGTTGAGGGAGCAGCTGAGTGTGCTGCTATGCTAAATACACAGCAAGTGGCCACCTCCAGTCAAGCTGCCAACGACTCCCCCCTCTACTCACGGCTGCCCCTCGGGACGCAACCCAGCCAGAGCGAGGCGGGCGCCGACTCCACTGGGGACGTCTTGCAACTGCAACGACGGCGTTCTCGGCCCCGCCCTCAACAGTCCTGTGGTAACTGTGGATCTGGGTCTCATGTTTCAAGGGCTCAGAACTGCCCTGCCCGTGGCCAGACATGCCATAGCTGCGGTAAGCAAAATCACTTTGCCAATGTCTGTTGATCTTCCCCGGCTGGGTCAGAGGGCCACACCCCCCAGTCTTCAACCGCCGTCATTCACAAGGTGAGCTCTGGGCCAGTGTCATTCAAATCATGCACAGTCAACATTAATGATGTGTGCATCCCCCTGCTGTTGGACACCGGTGCAGGTGTGTCTCTCCTGAATGTTGATACCTACAGTCAATTTTTCGGTTCACTGCCACTGTCCGCACCCTCAGCTGTCCTCTGTGGGTATGGTGACTCCAAAATCGATCTGGTTGGCTCTCTCCAAGTGACTGTCCGCTATGGAACCAAGCTGGTGCCCAATGCAGTTTTTCATGTGGCACGCCGTGGGGCCAACCTGATGGGCCTGGACCTGTTCTCCGCTCTGGGGTTCTCCCTCTTAGACACAAGGGGGGCAGCAATCCTGACTGTTGCCACACCTTGGCAGCAGAAGTGGCCATCGCTGTTTATGGGGCTGGGCTGCCTCTCCGCCTTCGCCCATCAACCTCTCCTCAACCCTGCTGTGAAATCTGTCATCCAACCACTGCGCCGCATCCCGTTGGCTCTCCGTGATGGGGTCTCCGCCGAGCTGCAACAACTGCTGGAAGCTGGCATCATTGAACCGGTGGACGCATCACCTTGGGTCTCAAACCTCGTGGTGGCTAAGAAGAAGTCGGGGGGCCTGCGTGTCTGCGTCGATCTACGTGCAGTGAATAAGGCAGTGGTCCCTGATAAGTATCCACTGCCCACCTCAGAAGAACTCACTGCTCAGTTCTATGGCTCTGAGGTGTTCTCCAAGCTCGACCTCAGACAGGGGTACTTACAGGTGCCCCTCCACCCCAGCAACCGAAACCTCACAGCCTTTGTGACACATGCAGGAGTGTTTCGCTACACCAGGATGCCTTTCGGTCTCAGCTCCGCCCCTAGCTGCTTCCAGAAAATCATGGTCTCCGTGCTGGCTGGCATACTGGGCGTGGCCATTTATCTGGACGATATAGTGGTACACGGGCCCACCAGTGAAATCCACGACAAGCGCCTCAACATGGTCTTCGCAGCCCTGTCCAAGCACAAGCTAACTCTCAATGCTGAGAAATGTGTCCTCTCTGTGCCAGCCATCGAGTTCGTGGGGTTCCGGCTGTCAGCGAGCGGTGTAACTCCACTACAATCCAACGTGGACGCCATTCAGGCCATCCCTGAGCCCAGCTCGGCCGCCCCGGTCGCCTCCTTTCTGGGTATGACAAGTTACTACCTGAGGTTTCTTCCCCAGTACTCTGTGACCACAGCCCCCCTGCGCCAGCTGCTGCGTAACGACGAGCCATGGGTGTGGTCAAAGGCATGCAGTGACGCTGTGCGTGATCTCAAGACTCAACTGACTTCACCACCAGTGTTGGCTCACTTCGACATCTCCAGCTCCACCTTTGTGACCTGTGACGCATCAGCCACAGCGATAGGGGCTGTGCTATCTCAAACCCAGAACGGTGTGGAGAAACCCATCGCCTTCGCCTCCCGTGCCCTCAACCTGACTGAGCAGCGGTACTCCGTGGGTGAGCGTGAGGCATTAGCCTGTATCTGGGCTTGTGAAAGGTGGCACCTCTACCTCTATGGCCGCTCCTTCACCCTCAGGACAGATCACCAGGCCCTGACAGCACTGTTGTCCACATCTGGGAAAGGCCACAAACCCCTGAGGTTGCACCGCTGGTCTGACCGCCTCCGCCAGTACAACTTCAGCCTGCAGTTCACCCCAGGCGGACACAATGATGTCGCCGACCTGCTCTCTCGCTCTGTCTCCACCCCAGCTCCACAGACGGACACTGACTGTGTGGAAAAGGACATTGTCCAAATGCTACACACACCCCTTCAGGCCACTGTCTCTCTGCAGGAGCTGAGGGCAGCCTCCGAGCAGGACCCTGTCCTCTCCCAGCTCCGCACCTACATCCAGAATGGCTGGCCTCACAAGGTCCCAGAGGAGCTGGCTGCGTTCGCCCGAGTCAGACAGGAGCTCTCCTGCTGGAACGACACCTGCATGGCACGTGGGTTTTGCACAGTGGTCCCGGCTGCTCTCCGTGCACGTGTTTTGAATATGGCGCATGAAGGCCACCTGGGCATTGTGAAACTGAAACAGCGCTGCCGAGACCTGGTGTGGTGGCCGGGGATAGACAGAGATTATGAGGCTCTGGTGAAGGACTGTTCTGCCTGCCTTGTGAGTGGCAAGACTGGCCACCAGGCTCCCCCACCCCTGCAACCTCTCGCCTGGCCCTCTCAGCCCTGGGAACACCTGCAGTTGGACATTTGTGGTGAGATTCATGGAGTTCCCCACCACCAACGCTTCATGGTGGTCGCCTACGATCTACACTCAAAATGGCCTGAACTCACCAAGCAAGGGCATCCGTCATATACGCACTGCGTACCACCACCCCCAGGCCAATGGCAGCGTTGAACGTTTTCACCAGTCACTGAAGAACGGCCTCAGAGCACACATGGCCCAAGGGTGCTCTTTCACGCAGGCCATCCGTCACACTCTGCTGCACTATCGGGCCACACAGCACTCGACCACAGGCGTCTCCCCAGCCTCTCTCATGCTAGGCCGGCAACTGTGCATGCCCCTTGACAGGCTCCGCCCCTCCACACCCCAGGCACCTCCCTCTGGGGTCAGGGCCTCAGTCACTCGTCAGCAGATGTGGATGAAGCAACGGTTTGACCAGTCAAAACGAACCAAGGTGCCAGACATCAATGTGTCAGACTGGGTCAGGGTCCGCAGGCCCCGCAGGGACAATAAAATGGCTTCATACTGGTCCTCCCCTCTCCAAGTCACCCGTCAGCTGGGCCCAGCCACTTACCTCCTCAGTGATGGCAATCCGTGGCACTCCAGTCGTCTACGGAAGGTGTCAGCTCCGCCACGCACAGCTGGTGACACAACCTTAGCCATTCCCTCAGCATGGCGAGACGCCCCGGGGCTTCATGCAGCTCCTACACGGGCCCCAGACATTCCTGGGCCTCAGCTTCCCATGCCTTCTCCCTCCCACCTCGGCCTGCCCAGCCTCAGGCCGCCCCGCGACCTGTTCGCACACGTTTACGCCCTGGCCACCTAGAGGACTTTGTGTCAACCTTTCATGTTTGAAATCCTGCCGGGGGGGGGGGGGAATGTTATGTCTGCACACATCGACAGTGCTGCATTTGATTTGGTGCTGTTCTATTGTGCTGGGATCGATTGGTGATGCCTGCGGGCTCTGTGTTGTTTGATCGGGTCTGCCTGTGATGCTGTGTCAGTCTAAATAAAGAATGCAACGTAGCAGTTGTGTCGAGCGACAGCGCTGTGTCCTGACGTGATTTCTAAATACAATAGATATGATATAACAATTTCAAGACTCAGATTTGGACACACTGGACTAAACAGTGCACAACAAAATGTTGACCTGTACTCCACTTTTGTCGATCTGACCAAGCCCTTTGATACTGTCTGCAGAGATGGCCTTTGGAGAACAATGGCAAAATACGGATGTCCAAAAAAGTTCATCACCATTGTACGACAGCTACATGATTGCATGCTAGCCAGAGTCCAAGACAATGGAGTTGCATCTGAGCCGTTCCCTGTCTCTAATGGAGTAAAGCAAGGCTGTGTCCTTGCCCCAACTCTGTTCAGCCTTATGTTCTCAGCCATGCTGTCAGATGCCTTCAGAGAGGGGGACGCTGGCATGGTTGTCAATTACCGTTTTGATGGCTCTCGCTTCAACCTTCAGCGGCTTAAAGAAAAACCTTAGTTAAAGCAGCAACCATCAACAATCTTCTTTTTGCCAATGACTGTGCCCTCAATGCTACATCCGAAGCCAACATGCAACAAATTATGAATAAGTTCTCGGAGGCTTGCAACAACTCACCAACAACATAAAAAAGACTGAAGTACGTCATCAGCCAGCTCCAGGCAAGCCATACAATGTACCCAACATCACCATCAATGGGCATCGATTAAATGCACCTGACAAATTCACTTACCTGGGCAGTTCTCGCTCCAGATATGTCACCACTGATGAAGAGATGACCGCACGACTTGCTAAAACAAGTACTGCTTTTGGCAGACTCCACAAGAATGTGTAGAACAGGAGAGGCATCACCAAGGAGACAAAAATTAAAGTCTATCGGGCCATAGTTCTCACCACACTGCTTTAGGGCTGCGAAACATGGACAGTTTACAAACGCCATGCAAAAACACAACCACTTTCACACCACATGCCTCAGAAAACTCTTAGCATAAAATGGTATGACAAGATCCCTGACACAGAGGTCCTCACTCACTCAAGACTGCCGAGTATACACACCATCCTCATGTAATCACAGCTTCATTGGGTGAGCCACATATAGCTCACATGCCAGACCACCGGCTTCCAAAAAAACTGTTATACGGTGAACTCAAGCAAGGCAAACACTCCCATGGTGGTCAAAACAAGCGTTTCAAAGACACCTTGAAGGTTTCGTTAAAGCCTTCACCATCAAGGAGGAGAGTGGCGTGCAGCCGTCCGAATTGGTGCAATCACATATGAGGCTGCCAGGATTGCTGCAGCAGAGAGCCGCAGGCAGGCCAGGAAAGACCGTGACAGCAACCCTCCAGCTACTCCCAATATCCCATGCCCACACTGCCAAAGAACATTCAGGGTGCAGATTAGACTAACCAGCCGTCTTCGCACCCACAGAATTCGGCCCCTACAGGATGACTAGATGGTCCTCGTCGCTGCAACGGAACAACATTATTCTGAATATTTGCCTCTTCTCTTGATTCATGGTTTTTACTTAATGCCTAAATATTTAACCTCAGTTTTAACAGAGACACCAAATAAAGACCCACAATGATGCTCATGTATAACCGGAAGTTTCCATTTGCTTATATTCAGAGTTAAACCTGATGCTTTAGTGAAGAGCTCAACTGATTTAAGAGCCCAGGGGATCAGGAAGGCATTTTTTTACGAAAAGTGTGGTGTCATCCACAAGTTGGCTTATCAATAATTTGTTGCCCAAGGCCTCTAGGCCGTCAATGTTATAATTTTTAATTAGAATGGAAAGTAATTCTGCTACAATAATGAATAATAAAGGAGAGCTGCCGCAACTTTGCCTAATACCCCTCTTGGGCAGGTACCACCAGGTAACGACACACAAAGTTTATGTCCTTGTATAACATGCTTATGACCCCAACAAACTTTTCTCCAAAAGAAAAAAAAATGATGTAGTGTTTGTAAGATGAAAGGGTGCTCAACAGACTCGAATGCTTTGTGAAAGTCTAGAAACAGTAGGAATCCATCATCTTCAATTAAATCACTGTAATCTAGTAGATTCAGAAAAAACAGAGGGATGTTATTGTGAATAGATCTTCCCTTGATAAAGCCAGACTGTGTTTCATTAATTGTGTTATACCTTCTTTCAGTCTGGCAGCTAATACTCCTGACAGAATCGCATAGTCTGCATTTAGTGAAGTGATAGGCCTTAAATTATCTAGTATTCTTTTATCTTTCCCCGGTTTAGGGATCAATATTATTACCCCTTGTTTCATTCTTGGGGTCAGTTCCTGTCTTTCTATGCACTCCTTTATTGCATTTAGTAATAATTATCTAATATCTGACCAAAAACATTTGAAGAAAATTGTAGTAAGACCATCGGAGCCAGGAGATTTACCTGTAGACATTTTTTGAATAACATAATTCAGTTCTTCTATAAGAACGTCTGAATCACACAAATCTTTGAAGGGTTGATCAATGCTAGGCAGATGACCTTTAACCTGGTCAAAAAACTGCATAGAACCAGAGTCAGGAAACGAAGATGAATATAGTGACTTGTAGAAATTAAACACCTCATTTGCTATATCCTTTGGTTCTCTACCGGAAAATGGTGGATTGCTCCCTCCGGGTTGGGGATGAGTTGTTGTCTCAAGTGAAGAGTTCAAGTATCTCGGGGTCTTGTTCAAGAGTGAGGGTCGGATGGAGTGGGAGATTGACAGGTGGACTGGTATAGCATCAGCATTGATGCAGACGTTGTACCGGACCATTGTGGCAAAGAAGGAGCTGAGTCGGAAGGCAAAGCTCTCAATGTACCAGTCAATCGTCTTTCCAATCCTCACCTATGGTCATGAGCTGTGGGTAAGGGTGAGATCGCGGATACAAACGGCTGAAATGAGTTTCCTCCATAGGGTGTCTGGGCTCAGCCTTAGAGATAGAGTGAGGAGCTTGGACACCCGGATGTAGCTTGGAGTAGAGCCGCTGTTCCTTTGCATCGAAAGGAGCCAGTTGAGATGTTTCGGCCATCTGATTAGGATTCCCCCTGGGCACCTACTTTTGAAGGTTTACAGGGCAACACCAATTGGGAGGAGACCCCGGAGTAGACCCAGAACTCGCTGGAGGGACTACATGTCCAATCTGTCCTGGGAACGTCTTGGGATCCCCCAAGAGGAGCTGGAGGGCGTTGCTGGGGAGAGGAACGTCTAGAGTGCCCTGCTTAGCTTGCTGCCCCCGCGACCCAACCGAACCCGGAAGAGTGGCTGAAGATGAGATGATTTATATATATATATATATATATATACGTATATATATTGCTTGAACTGTTTCTTATTGATCCATGAGGTGTGTGTGTGTGGGGGGGGGTTTAATAAATACACACTATGTTTAAGTTCAAGTGAATATATGTGGTTTGTGTATTATTAATGTAATAAGTTTTGTGTATATTTCTCTGAGTGTAAGTATTCAGAGTGGGGGATCAAGAGCAAATGTTTTTTGGCATGGGAGATTGTGTTCTTTATGCGATATAGCTACTCTATGGCATTGCTGTGGCTACCTGAGGCTGCTCACGGACCCTAGCGAGATCCTAGATAACGAGCATAATATTGGTACATCCCGCCATAGCTCCTCCCATGCTTTTCGGTAATATTTCCCTTTATGTTAATTGAGCAAGGTGGTTGGGAGAGCTACATGTGGGGGCTCGTCCGGGATCTGTGTACTGTATTTTTTGAAGACATTTGCATAATTGAAAGCTTAAAGTAGCTCCGAATTCCTTGTGTAGGGGTAAATAATTGTACACAAATGCATAAGGTAAATGGTTAGACTTCAAGAATAACCACAGGACTCTGACATTTTTATTATTGTGATATTTTCATGTGTTTTATGGTTTATTGCTGGTGAATTTCATACAAAATGGAGGCAAGTCAGATACTTACCTGGTGTAATGAGAAAAACCTTGATGTTAAATGATCTTGTACTCCGTGAGGTGTCGGCTGAGATATCTGTTGAGTAAATTTACAGTGTTGTGGATGCTGCCAAAGTGTTGGGTTGGACTAAGATAATGAGGCAGGGTTTAGATGCAACAGGGAGAGGCCAGCTCACCATTTTAGTTGAGACCACAAAGGATTTAACACAAATCAAAGTACCAGAGCAGGTAGGGCTTCAAGGTGAGTTAGGTCCCTGGCCAGTCCATATCCTGGAAAAACAGCCATTGCCAGCCCCCACTGAGGCAGAAGACTTTCAGTTAAAGCTGATGGCATTTCTGAAGCATGAAGAGAAGACCTTAGATGAGGTTAAAGGCTTGATACTCCTGCTAGCCCTGTGCTTAATGCTCCTGATTTGAATATCAAGTTAGTGAATGCCATATCCTCCTTGATTGAGAAATGCCAAGTAGCACTTTTGGAGATACAGAGCTACTATCATAAGCTATGTATGCTCTACTCCAACCGGAGAAGAATACGATGCCTAGGCTGAACAGGCTATCCATATGCTTAAGGAATGGCAATGTTGTGACACTGTGAAGAAACAGAGTAGCTGAAAGTCTTAAAGGGCCAGCTGCAGATATTATTAGGTCAGTTACCTCTCTGCGACTGCAAATGACTACCTCAAAGCTGTTGAGAATGTATTCGGGACAACTGAGAGCACCTCTAATCTCATGGTGAAGTTTTGCAATACAGTCCAGCTTGATGGAGAGAATATTTCTGCATATATGTTAAGACTAGACAAACCCCTGACCACTGCTGCACTCTGTGTTAACGCTTACCATGGCTGCCTTAGCATGTGCTGCACCTGCTGTGACTCCCACTGTCATTAGTGACCCCACTGACAAGGTCATGTAAATAGAGCTGTTGAGAAAATTAATACAAGGCCTGAAGAGTGAAATTGTCAGCCTGCACTCTGCCACAGTAGCCATGTCAACGGCAGAGGTAAAGCCTCCACTGCAAAGCCCTAACAAGGTTGGATCGGGGAGCTCACGATCACAGCACCAAGAGAGAGTCCCAGCAAAAAATGCTGAACTGTGACTGCACATTTTGCTCTAGGTGTGGGGAAGATGGCCACTTCCAGCATGAATGCCAGAATCCTGAGAATCTGAGAAGTGTCAAGCAATGCCTCCTGAAAATGAAACAACCGGGGGGAATCTCCCAGGGGCTCAGTAAGGGCATGGCCTGTCGTCCTGGGAGATACATTCCACAAAGCGTGATACGCTGCAAGAAACCAAGGCCACTTTGCCCAAAGGCTTGGCAGGCCAGAGTTCGGTTGTCTCTGTACAAATCGAGGGTATGTATGCCAAAGCCTTGCTGGACAGTGGGTCAGAAGTTACCCTTCTCTAACCCTCATTCTACAACAAGTATTTGAAGCACCTGCCATTAACACCCATTGAGACTTTGGAAATATTGGGGCTTAGCATGCAGCAATATCCCTATGATGGCTACCTGGTCTTAAAGCTAGAGTTTGGAGGGGATGTAGCTGGGGTAGCAGAGATGGAGGAAACACTTGTGCTTGTGTGTCCAGACCAGGCGAGGAAAGGTGGAATCTCCATTCTGGTTGGGACCAACACCTCTGTGTAAGGAAACCGATGGAAGTCTGCAAGGAAAAAGGAGAAAACTTCCTGAGCACAATGACAATTCATCCAGTGATGAAAGGAGCCTACCAAAAGCTGCTTTTAGCTCCTGATGACCCTGCTGACCTGAAAAGCGGCACTGTCTGGCTCGCAAAAGCAAAGACTTTGACGTTACCCCCAGGGGGAGCTGCGACTGTCACCAGTATTCCAAAGTTTCCAGGAGATCTATTCACTCAAGCAGTCATCATAGACCTGGGCTGCCCAAAGTGCCCCCCCAGGCCCGCCACAAGGTTCTGTTTGGCCCGCCAGATGTTTCTCGTAAAAAAAAAAGATAATAATAATAAAAATCAAAAAAGAAAATAAATTTGTCAAGGATTAGAATACAAATCACTGTTTTTGCCATTTCATTTTTATGAGGTAAATAGGTAAATATATGTTTAATATGTTGGATGCCTAATTATTAATAATTTATTTTTCCTAATCTGAGCATGGTGGGCAGTGATACTTTGTGCAGGAAGTCAGTTTGGTGCGAGTGAGATAAGAGTAACAGAAAAATGGAGAGACAGAGACTATGGCACACCGATGAAAGGAGTTTCAAACAAAGCTGGCAAGAAGACTTATTTTTTACAGAAGTGAATTCCAAGGCAGTTTGTCTAATATGCAAGCAGTCTGTTGCTGTACTGAAGGAGTACAATGTCTGCTGACAGTATGGTACTAAACATGCAGCAGCTTTTTCAAAGTACCACAGTGATGCACGCAAGCTAAAGACCAGCGAATTGCTAGCTAAACTTCACTCACAGCAAGGCACTCTCATCCGGCCCTTGGCAGTTCAGATGAGCGCGACATGGGCCAGCAGTGAAATTGCAGCAAAAAGCAGATCATTTGCTACTGGGGAGTTTGTCAAACAGTGCCTCTCTTCAGCTGCTGAATTGATCAGGCAAGATTGTTCTCCCAAATCGGCTTGTCACGGAATACAATCACACACTGTATTGAAGACATGTCTCAGGACATCAGCAATCAAATTAAGGCAAAAGCTCCTGAATTTGCCACCTTTTCAATTGCGTGCGATGAGAGCACTGATATTTCAGATTCAGTACAGCTTTTGGTGTTTTTGTGGGGAGTGAGTGAAAACTTTGACATAACACAAGAACTGGCTGGCCTCGAGACACTGAGCAGTACCATGAAAGCGGAGGATTTGTTTGCAGCTGTTGAGAGAGTGCTGGAGAACACATATAATTTAAAATATATTTAAAGGTTTATTTAAAAGACATTTAAATTTTTTTTAGATACAAACCTTATAAAAACTGATACAAAAAAAGAATGACCTATCCAACCAACTAAATAGCAATAATTGCCACAAACCATATAATTATATACTGTGCAAAAATATATGATTTATGTCACATTTTCTGAGCTGAAGTAGACACGTCTTCCATCCTTCACAAGCATGCAACCTCCCATAATGTTTCTGTTTTTAAAAGGATATGAGAAAGACAAGTATGTAGATAATATATACTTAGCACAAAAAGTAAGGAAATTTGTGTTTGGTAGATTATTTATTTGTTGTAACAATGCTTCTTGGCAATACATCTTATACCGCTGGAAAGCCTGTTTATTTCCCTTTTAAATGGTGCCACATTTGTAAGGAACATGCATTTGTGGGATGAGCAGCAGAACTGAGTATGTGGGTTGCACCCATGAAAAATTTGCCAAATCTTCTCTGCCAATGCCAAACAGCTCATTTTGCTGTTGCTATTGACTCTTGTTTTGAACTTCAGGTACCCCAGGTGCTGACAATCAGGTGCCTGATATAAGATTTATTGCCAAGAAGCATTGTTACAACAAAGAAATAACCTACCAAACACACATTTCCTTACTTTTTGTGCTAAGTTTAGTTGCAGTCATTAGTTTTCTCAGACAAGTCAATTTTACATGGGGAAATTTTGCAATCCAAGAACAATCACACATACAAAGACACACACACACACACACACACACACACACACACACACACACACACACACACACACACACACACACACACACACACACACACACACACACACACACACGTGCTCCAAACACCACAGGACCAAACTTGAGGATAAAATACACTAGACTGTTTGTTGCTGGATTATATTTTAATTAAACATGTATTATCTCCCAAAACGTTTACATACAAGTACTCAGCGATAAACACAGAAAGGTTAAAGTTAGCCACTTTTCCATACACGTGCTGACTTGGCTTGACTCAGTTTGACTTGGTGCATCAGCCCATCGCACTTGGCATTTGCATTAACATTACGAAAGGGCTACCTGCTTGACGCTGTGTATTTAACTGATGATGTGCTTGTCTTGATTTGATGACATTTAAAAGCAAGCACCATTTAGCACTCTTTACTATTGCACTTTGCAACAGTTGTTGGCATCCAGCTAATTATCATCATGGATTGCTCGGCTGTTGTCACAGTTTTGCTTGGCATCACTTATTGCTTGAAAAATGGAGATGGGATGATGCTTAGACGGAGGCTTTTTAAACATTTTGCTGAATCGTCACTGAACAATGATGCTGATGTCACCACAACGCGCTTGGAGGCGGCTCTAGCACGATCCATCTCGGGTGCGACTCGGCACAATTTGGCATGTTTAAATGGGTAATGGAAATGCAAATCAATGGAGCATGGTTTAACTCGGCATGGCCAAAACTGCAAATAAAAGAAACACTACTGCAGTGAGAAAAGTCAGACTTAATTACATCCCAGACTTATCCCTCTTCGAGCCCTGAAACAATTACAAATTAATCAAAGAAGTCACAGAGCGTAGCTTTCTGAATGAACGTTGAATATTAAGGTGTCAGAAGTGTGTACTGTCAGTGTGTGTGTGTGTGTGTGTGTGTGTGTGTGTGTGTCATGTGCAAGATTCAATACTTCCATTTATGTGTTTCCAAATGTGTTTCACTGTGCCTTGTGTGTTTTTGTTCATTTTGATGGCTACTAAGGGGTGCATGTACACACCCATTTGTCAGTGTGTCAATGATTTGTCACTAAATAAATAAATAAATTACACTTACACACACACACACACACACACACACACACACACACACACACACACACACGGGTACACTTGTGTGTGATGGTACATCATTCACAGCTGCTCCCATAACGGCCCATCCCTAATAACCGATTCATTTCACGGGAGCCAAGCCACTCCTTTCATTCTCCTTTCTAATCACTCGCAATTGCCCAATTAAGCCCAATCGCTTTCACAGGCCAACACTCTCCAGTGTAATGAGCCCATCAGAGGAGGCGATTCACTCTCAATCAGAGTCCCATACTGAAAAATGTCTGTGTGTAATTTCACCGCTATTCCAACCATGACAATTCAATGAATTGAGGCTCTCCCCCTGTATGTACTGTAAGAGGGGAAATAAAGGCTGTGGAAATCAAAGACAGTATTTGAATGAAACGTCAAGGACGAGGATAGGATGAGGATAGTATGTTCAAGTCAATTTGGTTAGACTTAAATGAGGAAAAGTAAATTGTGTAGCATTTATTTTCATGTTCATCATTACCATACTGTATTGTAGACCACTGACTCAATGTTGCCATTAATAATGACTCTGTCTCTGTCTCTCTGTCACTCTCCCTCTTTCCCTCTCCTCCTTATGGAATGTGGAAGGAGAGATGGTGGTGGATTTTGTGGAAAAGATGGAAATGGCTGTGATGAATACATATTTCAAGAAGAGGGAGGAACACAGGGTGACATCTAAGAGTAGGGGAAGGTGAACAAAGGTGGAATATATCTTATGCAGGAGGTGCAATCTAAATGGGATTGGAGATTGCAAGGGGGTGACATGGGAGAATGTAGCTGGGCAGCATCGTATGGTGGTCTGTATGTTGACTTTGGGGATCAAGAAGGGTAAGACAGTGAAGGAAGAGCCAAGGATCAAATCGTGCAAGTTGAAGAGGGAAGACTGTTGTGTGGAGTTCAGGGAGTAGTTAAGACAGGCACATATTGGTAGAGAACAGTTGCCGAATGGCTGGGCAACTACTGCAGAAATAGTGAGGGAGACAGCTAGGAGGGTACTTGGTGTTGTCATCTGGACAGAGGAAGGAAGACAAGGAGACTTGGTGGTGGAGGAAGATGTTGGCAAAGAAGACATGGGATAGTCAGAGAGATGAAGAAAGAAGACAGTAGTACAAGGAGATGTGACAAAGGCAAAGGTGTTTGGTGAGTTGTATTGGAGGTTAGACGCCAAAGAAGGAGAAAAGGACTTGTACCAATTAGTTAGACAAAGAGACCGAGTCGGGAAGGACTAACAATGCTGTGATTGCAACTCCTCCCCAATATTCTGTGAATAGTACACATGACCGTTGAAACTCTAGTTGGTGGTCACGCCTATTTGCATATGAAACCAATATTGTTTTCACTCATTCTGTTTATAAGGTTGGGGGATACCTGCAGTCAGTTGAGACTGACAAAGTCACTTGGATGAGTGATGAAACCTTTCTCCCACTAAACATGTCCAGATGAACTGATTCACTTTTCAGTGATCTAGGGTTAGTGGTTAGTAAGCAGCTGTCTCGATCACATGTATCACATGTATCACATCTACGTATGTATGAAATGTGGATGAGAACATAAGGGAGTTATTGTTACAGCATTGTTATCTTGTAGAGAATCAAAACCCCATAAAATGGGATCAACAATCACAATTGTCATTATTGCAAAACAACACATCATTCCCCTGAGACCAAACCCAATTTTCCTAAAATGATGCCAGGGCCTGCTCTCGGGCACTGGCCTCGTTACTTACAACACAGTACCTCAATGGTGCCTTGTTGTCATCAGGCTCAATTAGATAAAATCATGCTTTTCCTTTTCCCTATTGGGTAGCAATCGTTGGTTCTTGGTAGGTTTTTAAACCTCAGCGAGCTGAATGTGTCTACTTCTCTTCCTTGTTTGTGAGCGAAGTGGATCTCTTACCCTGTACCTTTGTCTCAGATGGTGGCACCTTTTTGCAATGGCTGGCATATATCCAGCTGACTCTCCCCTCCACCTTAACGGTTGTAGGTGGGGTCCATCCCTCTTTCACTCTCTTCCCGACATCCATACATAAATATGTTACTATGTATATCTACTACTGCTACTACTTTCGGCTGCTCCCATTAGGGGTCGCCACAATGGATCATCCTTTTCCATCTCTTCCTGTCCTCTGCATCTTCCTCACAAAATCCACCTGCATGTCCTCCCTCACCACATCCATATACTTTTTGGCCTTCCCCTTTTCCTCTTCCCTGGCTGCACCATATTCTGCATCCTTCTCCAATTATACCCAGTATCGCTCCTCCGCACATGTCCAAACCATCCCAATCTTGCCTCTCTTGCTTTGTCTTCAAACAGTTCAACCTCAGCTGCCCTCTATTAAACTAGTTCCTAATCATGTCCTCCTTTGTTACTCCCAATGAAAATCTTTGCATCTTCAACTCTGCCACCTCCAGCTCCGCCTCCTGTCTTTTCATCAGTGCTACTGTCTCCAGACCATATAACATAGTTAGTCTCACAACCATGTTGTAAACCACCCCTTTAACTTTTGCTGGTACTCTTCTGTCCCAAATCACTCCTGACACTCTTCTCCACCCTGCCTACACTCTCTTCTTCACCTCTCTTCTGCACTCGCCATTACTTTTAACAGTTGACCCCAATCAGTTAAATTTATACGTTCCTATATATATATATATATATATATATATCAGTGTTGTAGTCGAGTCACTAAACCTCGAGTCCGAGTCGAGTCTCGAGTCCCCAGTGTTCGAGTCCAAGTCCAAGTCCGAGTCACCAAAGAAAAGTCGAGTCGAGTCCGAGTCGAGTCCCCATTACCTGAGTCCGAGTCAAGTCCCTATTACCCTAGTCCGAGTCCGAGTCATCAAAGTTGAGTCTGAGTCGAGTTCCAAGATGGCTCCAGTGATCCACTCGGGCACAGTCAAAGATCTGACATACAAATAAAAAAGGTCTACATTAAACAAAAATGACACAGCTGTCACCATTTCAAAGGGAGTTTATTTACTTTGTGACACGATAGCCAAACAAATGCACACCCACACACTCGCACACATGCACGCGCAAGCATGCGCGCACACACATTTTTAGAACAGTCTGAATTTCTTTGACATTCTGAACACTGGATGTGCTTCAAAACACATTTGATAGCTGTGAATAGTATGCTATTAGCAAATGGTGGAAACAGTATACAGAAGTAAGTTCCACAGCATACAATACATTCATAAAAACTAGTCAAAAGACATTGTCTCTCAGGAATAGTTAGGAACAAAAGGCTGGTGGCACTAGTTTTAAGCATACACGTTGCATTTCAAAAACACAAGATCTGACAGCATGGAACTACTCAACCTTGCACGGTGAGGCCTCATCAAAATGCCTCCATGACTAAATACCCTTTCAATGGGCGCACTGGAGGTAGGGATAGAGAATACCTGTGTGGCAATCTGATAGAGGGTAGGGAATTTGGATTTGTTTTGCTGCCAAAACCTGAGGCACAGGACTGAGTCAGAGTCCTGCTCAGCGATCAAGTTGAGGTATGCAGTCAACTGAGCCTGGCCAGACGGCTTCTTCTCGGTGGAGGAGGGAGTCCTCCTATAGTGGGAGAACATTCTCAACTGCTTCTCAGGAGGAGACTCTGAAAGTTCACCTTCCCCTGGTCCTGTTGCTTCCGCTGCATCTGCTGTTGATACCGCTTGCTTGTCACCCTCTGCCTTTATATACTCTGAAATGAGAGGGGGCATGGGGGACTCATTACAAATATGTTATTGACTAGGCCTACATGACAAATGACACGCCTATGTGCTTTATTGTAACACCTTCAATGATATAAACATCACAACAATCAAATAGTTAATCACTTAACTAACGTTAATCAAAACATTTCTCACCTTTGATCTCAGTCTTCAGCACATCTTTGACGTCACTGTCCAGCTGCACATCATGTTCTAGCCGCTGGAAGCCAAATGCTGGGTCCAACACAGATGCTATGAAGTAGGCATTGGTGAAAGGAAATTTGGTGGGGCCTCTTCCTTCAGCTGGCTCACATCCTGGTATCTTGACTGCACTGAAAACCTCTGCAAACCTTGTTTTCAAGGAGCTCTCCAGATCTCACCAGAGGCCCACAGTATCTGGCTTTTCCTCTTATTTCCTGCAGGTAACAGCGCAGAGTGAGGACACAGGGCACAATCACACTGACGGTGACAGTAGTCTCACCCTGAGTTAGGTTGGTTGCCTCTAAGAACGGATCAAGAACTTCGATCAGTTCTTTAAGCTGAGCATACTCTCGCGGGGATAAGATAAGGCTTTTGTGCCCCACTGATTCCAACACACTGGACAGCTTTTGCATGTCTAAATGCACATAAGCCTTCACCTGCTTCAGAGTGGAATTCCATCGTGTGGCATTCGCTGTTGGAATTGTTGCATCACCAGAACACGCTTCAAAGCAGTCTTTAAACGAGGTGCCACTGTGGAGGAGGTTGGCTGCACGGGATAGCTTTGCTAGGGTGCTTGACAGCCCACTTGTGTCTTTCAGACCATCTTTTATGACCAACTGCAGTGAATGTGTGAAGCATGATAGTCTCTGCATCTTACAGTTCTCAGCCAAAGTGTCATTGACTGTCTGTTGATCTTCTGGCATCAGGTCTTGCCATATTTCATCATCGTCCTCAAATGTACTGGGATCATGAGCTTCAGCATCACAAGGATCCTCTAGGGGAAAGCTGGCCTGGAAAGCTTTTCTCATGTTGGATGCATTGTCAGTTATGACAAAGTTGATCTTGTCCTTAATCAGGTATTCTTCAGCACAGCATTCAAACATCATTGCAATCTTCTCTCCTGAGTGTTTCCCATGCACTCTTTTGCAGGAAAGAAGATATGACTGAAGGCTGAGTTCCTGTTTTTTTTATCCATTGCCACTGTGTGTGCTGTCACTCCAAGGAATGACTGCATCTTTCGATCACTCCAAATGTCTGCGGTAACAGCAACACTCGATGCTTCTGCCAGCTGGTTCTTTATCTGTTCTTTCTTGACTTCCACCATTCCTGGAATGGTCACAGAGGAAATTGTGGATCTTGCTATGGGCCGGTACTGAGGGTCCAGGACATGCAGGAAGTGCTTGAAGTCCTCGTTGTCAACGATGGAGAGTGGCAAGCAGCACTTAATGATTAGATCTTTTACAAGGGCATCACTTATTGCCTTCTGACGTGGATGTTTGAGGTCGTACATCCTTTGCTGTCCATCATTTAAAAATGATGTGATAGTCTTCTGACCTGGAGCAGCTGGCATCACATCTGAAGCAGTGGAGGCACGGTATTCTTGGAACCTAGGGGAAGATAGGATACACACTTTAGCTTGCTGATGCCAAACTGTTTCAAGTAATCTTTCTCACAGCAAAAAATGTGTAACGTTATAGCTATAACAATATGCAATAAAAATACAAATGTTACACATTATACACATAGTGGTTTGAACCATAACCAGTTAAGTTACATATTTAGTTATCTATATAACTAACATTACCATATTAGTAGATTAACTAATGTAAACTAGCTGGATAAATGAAAAGTATGAGAAAAGATACATAATTTATGAGACTAACAGGACAGGGATTAATTAGCAAAACCCAGTCATTTAATTATTGATTTAAGTATGTTACATGCTACCTAGCTGAGCTTTAACTCTCTATCCTCCGTGAGTCTGTACGTTTATTCTGTATGGGTCAGGGAGGGTGTGATTTTGTTAGAAGACAGAGCCAGTTCATAGTACTGTTCAAAAGCTACGTCGCGCGTGTCTATTTTTAGAATTTGGCACACCCAATGCTGCATATATGCAAAGAAAAATATCCCCATATTTACAGTAGCCTATGCGGTGTCACCAATCACGATCCGGTTCGGTAGTTTTCGGTACATCGGGGGGGGGGGGGGGCGGGGGGGGAATGCCACATCCGTCAAATCTTGTACCGTCTCCAGCTCTCAAGAAAACCAGTGGCGGCATCCACATTAGCTTTCTTCATTTAGTCCATTTAGCGAGTAATAGCCTACAATTATTTTTATTTGCATTGTAAAGTTGTGCACATTTTATCAACATTATTTGTGGATGCATATAGGCTAGACTCCTTCCTTCTCCGCACTTGGAGAATATTCATGGCGGAGATCTGCAATGTGCGGATTTGTTATTGCTAGTTAAGATTAATGCTAACACGGTAGTTCAGAGTGGTGTGTTTTTTCCGTTAAGTGTATGCTACTTGGTAATTAGCTAAATGATAAATAAGAAAAATCAGTTTTAATCTCCCTATAACACGAAGACGCTGCGTGTTACTTACCAACTCATCATTAGTGAGATGGATGGCACGCTCGTACCGAAAGCGAACCGTACTGTGACTTTTCTGTGCAATGCTGCATTAGCATGCTAACAGTAACGTTACTTAACTTACCTATACAATCTCACTTGGTTCTAGTGATATGATATACCCGCCATACCACCGAACCCAACGGTTCTAGTGACATGATATACCCGCCACACCACCTAACCCAACGGTTCTAGTGACGTGATATACCCGCCGCCACACCACCTAACCCAACGGTTCTAGTGACATGATATACCCGCCACACCACCCGACCCAACATCTTGGACCAGTGGTTGAGTTACTTCAGAGGCTATTGTTACCGTAGCTAGATAGCTAGCTAGCTAACGTTAACTGATCACCAACCATATCATCAACTGACTGCATATCACTTACTTTTCTGGGTGCATCCTTGACAGATGTCTGTTGAAGTTTGAGGTTGTCCCGGTCTTCTCCTCAATAGTTCGTTTACATATCGAACATCTAGCAGTGATCTTGCTGGAATTTGTTGTAAAATCTGTGTAAGCAAAGCGCACAATTCGGGGCGTCTCTTTAGGCATCTTCGCGCTACTGAACATGACGGTATGCACGCCACGTGAATCCGCATGTAGGTGGAACACACGTGCCTGCCCTTACACGAAATTGAATAATGTTACAGTATTAATATAGCTATCAATATATTTTAACAGGGCCTATTATTTAAAAAAAATCTAACAAAAACAGT
Source organism: Lampris incognitus (assembly GCF_029633865.1). Taxonomy (NCBI): domain Eukaryota; kingdom Metazoa; phylum Chordata; class Actinopteri; order Lampriformes; family Lampridae; genus Lampris; species Lampris incognitus. The sequence goes on along the minus strand of NC_079212.1, from coordinate 107,074,029 downwards.
CTTTATCAATTAAAAAGTCAGAGTCCGGGTCTCCAACTTCCGAGTCCGAATGCAGTAAATTCGCGAGTCCGAGTCCAAGTCCGAGTCATCAGTGCTCAAGTCCAAGTCGAGTCACGAGTCATGAAAATCAGGACTCGAGTCGGACTCGAGTCCGAGTCCTGGACTCGAGTACTACAACACTGATATATATATATATATATATATATATATATATATATATATATATTATCACTAAACTCTACTGGTTAGTGGCCCTTAAGATTGGAACTACAAGCAGTAGAGTTTGAAATCTTTACCTGGGAAATGGGACGCCACTCGTTACGTCATCACCATCATTGTTACGTCTGCTGCTCAGCATTTCATTAGTTGCCTGGTTTGCTCAGGACATGGTTATAACATTATAGTACTATTCTTTTTTTTTAATTAAAGGCTGTTACGTGCTACCACTATCAACTATTATAGTGACATATCTAACCAAATTTACAGGACATAACAATACAAATGAATCTATTGACAATAGCCAGGAATCATGTTTACACATCAGCTACTTCAGTGTAGTCCTGCCAAATAAAAATTATCCCTCGGTCACACAACCTGAAGGGATCTTTGTGAATGTTTATGACTGTTGTCATTAAGTGTCATTCGGTCAATTGTCATTTGAATGCAAAGTTGACATTGTTTGAGATGTGTTTGTTCTAGCAACCTGAGTGGGCCCGAGCCACTGAATTCGATATATTTCGTGCATTTGTAGCTCGAAAACAGACATCTCAAATAATGTAAGAATTCCATTAAAAATTGCATAATTTCCCAAATGTAACTGAATGACAACAGTCACAAACATTCATATGTAGCGACGGAGGGAGGTGGTCGCTCCGACTGTCAGCGGCTCTGAGCTGGGCGAGCGCAATGGCTCATGGGACTGTTAATGTTTGTTGAAATTGTTGATTGTTGTGATGTTTGTTTGAGGGTTTGTAATGGAAAAATACAAACTTATATGGGTTTTGCTGTAACCTTGTGTAGCCCCGACCAAGAGTACAACAATTTGTTTGATGGGGACATCAAAAGTCTAGAAGGGTGAGGGTGTAGCCCGGGTGAGGAAAGGCTGGGTTTAGTACAGTTGTTAAATGCATGTAGTTTTACTGTGTCATTAGGGATTTGCTAATGTCTGAGGTTCGCATCCTGTCTGCCCTAAAAAAGAAGGAAAAAAAACTAAGCATGTTTGATTGGAATGTACATTGGGTCCCATACAGCATAGCACGTGTACAACCTATTATGTATGACGTAGGAGTGTCTTATTGGTTAATGTCAAATGGCAATAAGGGCAAACCTAATTGTGATTGGATGGGGGCGGGAGTAGAGGAGACTTTAGGGAAGAAGACGTTTTAGAGAGTTCGGGAGTGAAGGTCTGACGTCTCCTTAGCCTTATCCTGTATTCGGCTTTAATTGCATACTTGTTAGAGTCGACTCTTATACAGTGCTGCTTGAAAGTATGTGAACCCCTTGAGCAGTTTAGATGTTTCTGTTGTTTTACCATGATTTTCTTATTTTATCATCACCAGTTTTTATGTATGAAATGTCAGATATATGTTTATCAATTGCATGTACTTGTTTAGTGGGACTTGTTTAAGTAGCCCAAAAACTACATGAAACATGGAATCAGTGTATGTGCAAAAGTAAGTGAACCCCCAGCTGCATTGGTTAAGTCAAGCAGGTAACAGACTCGGGTGAAACACATTTGGGTGCTTAATTAATCATTTAAGCAGACCAATGAAATGAGACATCCTTGGGGAAGGGTTTGGCCTGCACTAATTAAAAGAGAGAGGATACCAACCAAACCACTGTGGTCCCATACAAATCAACAATGCCGAGAGCAAAGGAGATATCCGAGGACATGAAGAAAAGGGTAGTGACAGCCCATCAGTCTGGGGAGGGCTATAAGACCATCTCCAAAAGATTCCAGCTCCATCCATCCACTGTAAGACAATTAATTTACAAATGAAGGGCCTTCAACATGACAGCAACTCTGCCTAGAAGTGGACGCCTATCAAAACTATCATCCAGAAGCACCAGAAAAATAATAAATCGGGTAAAGGCCAACCTACACATCACCTCTAGAGAGTTGCAGACCTCTCTGGTAGCATCTGGGACAAATGTGCATGCGTCTACAATCAGATGAAAATTGAATAGCCATGACATTCATGGGAGGGTTGCTAGAAGGAAGCCTCTGCTCTCAAAAAAGAACAAAGCTGCCCGTTTCAACTTTGCCAGAGAGCACTTGGACAAACCAGAGGCCTTCTGGAAGTCCATTCTCTGGACAGACGAGTCCAAAATAGAATTATTTGGTCACAATCAAAACCAACATGTTTGGAGAAAAGCCAACACTGCATATGAAGAAAAGAACCTCCTCCCAACAGTGAAGCATGGTGGTGGAAATGTGAAGGTCTGGGGCTGCTTTTCTGCTTCTGGACCTGGACGACTCCATATTATCCAAGGAACCATGAATTCTCCAGCATATCAAGACATTCTTGACCATAATCTCCTGCCATCAGTCAGGGAGTTGACGCTGGGACGAAAATGGATTATGCAACAAGACAATGACCCAAAGCATTCCAGCAAAACTACAAAGGAATGGCTTCAGAGAAAGAGGATTCGTAGTCTGGATTGGCCCAGTCAAAGTCCGGATCTTAATCCAATTGAAATATTGTGGCGAGACCTGAAGAAGTTGGCACATACCAGATGTCCCTCCAACCTCTCTCAACTGGCCGAGTTCTGCGAGGAGGAGTGGGCAAAAATCCCCATAAGCAGATGCGAGTGACTGGTTAGTGGTTACAGAAGACGTTTGGTTGAAGTAATGGCTGCAAAAAGAGGAGCCACAAGCTACTAATACAAGGGTTCACATACTTTTGCACATGTTAAATTTTCAGTTTTTGTGAAATAAACCACCTTTGTTGAATTAAATAATGAAAATATATCTCTTTTTGTGTGTATGTCCATTATTTGGAAGGTGTGCTTTAAAATAAGCTTATTACACATACATCCAAATCCCAATTTGTAATGCTTTTTACAAAAACAGTGACCATGTCTGGAGGGTCCACAAACTTTCAAGCAGCACTGTACGTTGATCAAACGTGTAAATTGCAAGGTATGTTGAGTCAGATTATATTCAGAAGTCTGAGGTTATGTATGTAAATTCTCACTATTAACTTCGTTTGCTAGCTTAATCAGTTTACATTAGCTGATTGCTCCCGATTAGCTTGGGTAGCTAGGCTAATCTCACCTTTACTTTAATGACGGCCGTTGTCATTCGAAATATGGTCTTTTACTGACAACATATAGGAGTCGACTCGGTTTTATAGCACATTTGAAAGACGTATTTTATTTTCTGTACGACCCCAGTGTTTTTTTTACGAGTGTCTTGCTAGTCAGATATGCTAGCAAGTTAGTTTATCTGTAAGTTAGCTGACCACAGTGTCCATTACCGGTTGTCTTGCTAGTCAAATATGCTGGCAAACTGTATTGTAAATACTCTGCCTTGTTTCGGTGAGCCGGTAGCTTGTGGGACTGAGCCGTAGTATACGGCAGTACAGCAACCAGGTCACGCGCACCGCGCATGAAGTTTCTTATACGGCGGTTCATCGTTGGATTTTGGTCATCGTTCCCGCTCTGTGCTACGTGGGCGCGTACGGAGCTTTCCTGGCCACAGCACTACTTGTCCCACCCAACCACCCGTGGACATTCGTAAGTACAGTCTCATTCGGCTCTGTTGAGTGAAGGGGCCCATTGTAAGTAGCGTGCGGGTCACCAAGCAACAACCAGGCCTGCAACGTTTATTTGTTTATGCCAGCTTTTGGGGTTATTTTATTTGTGTTATAAAGTGTGTGGGCCCACCACTATTGTTACATTTGTGATATTTAGCAAAAGGTATTTTGTGTTTTGCTTTATTTGGGGGTATACTCGCAGCTAGTGTCATATTGTTCACTAAATAGATATAATACTACTATCATAATCCTGGTCTCACTTTATACAAATTCTTTCCCACTATTCTGTAACACACACACACATGTATATATATATATATATATATATACACTATATACACTACCGTTCAAAAGTTTGGGGTCACATTGAAATGTCCATATTTTTGAAGGAAAAGCACTGTACTTTTCAATGAAGATAACTTTAAACTAGTCTTAACTTTAAAGAAATACACTCTATACATTGCTAATGTGGTAAATGACTATTCTAGCTGCAAGTGTCTGGTTTTTGGTGCAATATCTACATAGGTGTATAGAGGCCCATTTCAAGCAACTATCACTCCAGTGTTCTAATGGTACAATGTGTTTGCTCATTGGCTCAGAAGGCTAATCGATGATTAGAAAACCCTTGTGCAATCATGTTCACACATCTGAAAACAGTTTAGCTCGTTACAGAAGCTACAAAACTGACCTTCCTTTGAGCAGATTGAGTTTCTGGAGCATCACATTTGTGGGGTCAATTAAACGCTCAAAATGGCCAGAAAAAGAGAACTTTCATCTGAAACTCGACAGTCTATTCTTGTTCTTAGAAATGAAGGCTATTCCATGCGAGAAATTGCTAAGAAATTGAAGATTTCCTACACTGGTGTGTACTACTCCCTTCAGAGGACAGCACAAACAGGCTCTAACCAGAGTAGAAAAAGAAGTGGGAGGCCGCGTTGCACAACTGAGCAAGAAGATAAGTACATTAGAGTCTCTAGTTTGAGAAACAGACGCCTCACAGGTCCCCAACTGGCATCTTCATTAAATAGTACCCGCAAAACACCAGTGTCAACATCTACAGTGAAGAGGCGGCTGCGGGATTCTGGGCTTCAGGGCAGAGTGGCAAAGAAAAAGCCATATCTGAGACTGACCAATAAAAGAAAAAGATTAAGATGGGCAAAAGAACACAGACATTGGACAGAGGAAGACTGGAAAAAAGTGTTGTGGACGGATGAATCCAAGTTTGAGGTGTTTGGATCACAAAGAAGAACGTTTGTGAGATGCAGAACAAATGAAAAGATGCTGGAAGAATGCCTGACGCCATCTGTTAAGCATGGTGGAGGTAATGTGATGGTCTGGGGTTGCTTTGGTGCTGGTAAGGTGGGAGATTTGTACAGGGTAAAAGGGATTCTGAATAAGGAAGGCTATCACTCCATTTTGCAACGCCATGCCATACCCAGTGGACAGCGCTTGATTGGAGCCAATTTCATCCTACAACAGGACAATGACCCTAAACACACCTCCAAATTGTGCAAGGACTATTTAGAGCAGAAGCAGGCAGCTGGTATTCTATCGGTAATGGAGTGGCCAGCGCAGTCACCAGATCTGAACCCCATTGAGCTGTTGTGGGAGCAGCTTGACCGTATGGTACGCAAGAAGTGCCCATCCAACCAATCCAACTTGTGGGAGCTGCTTCTGGAAGCGTGGGGTGCAATTTCTCCATATTACCTCAACAAATTAACAGCTAGAATGCCAAAGGTCTGCAATGCTGTAATTGCTGCAAATGGAGGATTCTTTGACGAAAGCAAAGTTTGATGTAAAAAAAATCTTATTTCAAATACAAATCATTATTTCTAACCTTGTCAATGTCTTGACTCTATTTTCTATTCATTTCACAACATATGGTGGTGAGTAAGTGTGACTTTTCATGGAAAACACAAAATTGTTTGGGTGACCCCAAACTTTTGAACGGTAGTGTATATATATATATATATATATATATATATATATATATTCCCATCTCAAAGGCACTGGTATACTTGGGATGCACCAGGGTATTGGTTGTGCAACTATTGACTGGAGTCACATTATTCTTCATTTGCATTTCCCTTTTTGTGGCATTTGACGTAATTAATATTTTTGTGCGCCTTTTTGCATTGCTACTGTCACAACTTTACTTTATTCACATTCCTAAATTCAATACATTACCTGTTTATCTAAGGAGGTTGTCTGGTCCAGTTATTTCATCTGAATAATAAGTTGAGCTCATTAAGCTTAATTTTGCTGGGTATAGTTAACGCTTATTCAGAGTAGTATTTGTATACGAACCCGTAGCCCCACTTTCCTAGTTTATTCCATTTCACAGCGTCTATAGACACAGAGTAGGGGGTTGGCACTACACTTGGTATTGAGACAAATGTAGTGGAAAAGTACAGAGCCACTTGTTTCTAATTAGACGTCATGTACTGCTCATATGCTTGCCTAAGACTTATGTTTTGTTTACAACTGACCCTTCCGCTGCTGTCGGCACATCCTTGGTGCTGAGACAGTGGCTGCTTTCTCCATGTTTACCTTGGTAACCGCTATTTCTTTAGTCTAGAAGTGCTTTTTTCACCACAAAAAGTATGGCTAGTATGTGGCCTTACCATGGCAGAGGGGGGAGTAGCTTGCACCTGCAGATGGAGCGGGCTGCTCCCTTTGTCTGGTGTCAGCAGAAAACCACATTCCATCCAGATATGCAGGTTGTTTGTCACACCCTATAAAAAAAATAATGTATCTAATGTTCTGTCCTCATCCTGGCCTTGATGAGACTGAGTCCTCATACATTCAATTTTCTGTGAATTAAACTTACTCAGAGAGACAAGACTGACTATTTTCTTTTTATAACAAAGTGTGCCACCACAGGTTCAACTCAGACTGGGTAGACAACCATTTTATTGACTGACTGACTGAGGGACCGTGACTAAGACTTATGTTCATAATGTAGCGCTATCTATCCCTTTTAACTGTCAAGGACAACGCTCCTGAGTTCTCTATACAACTTGGTATCCAATAAACTATTGAAGTATGTTAACTTCGCTTCTTATGTGTTTAACGTATGTTCTAAAGGCTCTAAATGCCCTACAGTGTCATCAGGTAACTCCAACTAAAAAGTTGACTACCTCTTTAAGGCGCTTAAATATGGCATTTAAGGCAATCTAACATGGTCTAGACATCTCTGGGTGTCACTAGGTTACTTCCAGTAAAAAGGTGGACTAGCCCTTTAAGGTTGTCTCAACATATCACTTACCATAGCCTAGACACCACAGGAATAAACACACATGAATAATCCACACTCACACAGGTACATAGAATTATATATACAAATGTATTATGAGTAATAATTATTAGAATTAATGAAAGTAATAAGCCTCAATGGCTAACAAGCATATGCATTCATATACACACAAATGAATCAGACCAACACATTAGCATACAGCTCAACAACCCTATAACTAAGCCGGCAATAAAAATAAAAGAAAGTCAACCCCCAGTTGCAGGCCTGTTTCTTTATCGGGTACGTTGGGGCCCTAAACAGCCCTCTTCGCTCCCCTTGGAAGCCCGCACATCCAACTTGTACTCACAAAGAATGCTCCTCTTCGTCTCGCGCTTCTCGCCGCAGCACAGCAGCGAACGTCAGGCAGGCAGCCAACCTAGCTAACTGGCTAGTTAGCCGTTAGCACCATCTCACGGTCGAACCGTGCGCTCGCCTCGGCAGCACAACACGGCAACAGACGACTCCTTCTGCGTTCCTCGATGGTCGCATGAACACACCACTACACTGTAACTGATAACGTTACTTCGCTAAACTAGAGGACGGCCCGACTCACTGTGGGGCAAGCCCCTTACCGCATCCAGTCCATTCGCGCGTCTTGCTGCGCTAGCAACGAACACCGACTGGCTAGCTCGCTCCGTAACGTCGCTGGGTCTACATATGGGACTGACGAGTAGTCAGTTTGTCTCCCCAGTCCACACAAACAGTTCCCGGGATTGGTCTCGGTCAGACACCCGCACACATAACTGTTCACTTAACTTCAATTACATTTCTCTCCCCGCAAATAACAACTCGACATCAAACTGCTCCGTTTTGCTCACACAAGGGACGAGCGACCTCCTTTCTCTCACAGTCTAGTCTGCTCGCGCTGACGTTCCCCGCTGCCCTCTCAACCAATCACATTCAAGGTAAGTTATTCTCTCCACAGCCAACCAATCACAACAATGGTAACTTTTCAATAATAAAAGTAAATGCATTTCACATTGGTAAACAACTGTTTTGCAGAACAATATCAACAATATAATATATTCATATTCAAAAGGTAAACAAATAACAAACATAGGCCAAACTATTATCTAATAGTGCAATATAATATATCTAAGGCCTGTAATTTAACCACAGGGTTGCAATAATGATAACCTCGTTGTGGGAAGCCATTGTTCGGCAACCATGGGGAAGGGCAGAATAAAGGAGCACTGCTGGGGTCGTATGGGACACAGGAGCAGCCGTTGTGAATGATTCCTTGCCTCTCCTTTCCCATCAGTTCCGTTCAATTCTGGCAGAGTGTTTGTTGTGACTTCTCTTATGTACACTATTGTAGTGTTACTATTCGTGGGTTACTAACTTAATCACTAATATATATAAGTACACGGAGACGAGGATGTGGCACCAGTCTGATCTTTACTGACGGAGACATCACACACTACAGCCTAGACCAGTGTATTACAGAACTCAGTAGTGGTGACAGTCCAACACAATCGAGCACCGAGTGCTCGATCCAATACACCACATCCCTCTTTTCCAACTGAGATGTGGCCTACTCATCAGTTACTTCAACAGTAGACCCTTTACTGAACCATTAACGCTATGGCATCAACACTGAAAAAGTATTTTCTACTTGCATACTTCAATGATTAATAAAGCATGTTTTTTAAATGACAGATGACTCTCATTAAACAACATAAACCATTTCCTTTTCACATTCTGGTGGTTAGCAAGTAAACATTTTGAACATTCTTGCTTTCGGCGGCTCCATTGCTTTTGAAAAGCAAACTATAGATCGACCATTTAGCTAGCATAACCAGTGGCAGGTTGCTTAGCTGACTCGTCAGACCCCTGAGCCAATCAAAAGTGTGTGATTTTATTTGTTTTACGAAACAGACCAATACGATACATCATGTTTGGAAACAAATTAACTGACAGGTTTAACGCCTGTCAGTCACGATAGATGCAGTGTATGAGTAGGCTAGAGGGGCGGTGACAAATAATCAAAACGATAACTAAATAATTATTGGTGCCATTTCAGAGGTGCCGTGGGGTTTCGGGGGGGGGGGGGGTTCAGACACGAAAACCACCTACCTGGCTACGTGCCTGGTGACAGCAAGCTAAGTAGGGTACTCCAGATGTCCCTCTCCCCAGCAGTGCCCTCCAGCTCCTGGAGAATCCCAAGATGCTCCTAGGCCAGATTGGACATGTATTTCCCCCAGCGAGTTCTGGGTCTACCACGGGGTCTCCTCCCAGTTGAACATGCCCAGAAAACCTCCAAAGGAAGGTGGACAGGAGGCATCCTAAGCTGATGCCCGAACCACCTCAACTGGCTCCTTTCGACGCGAAGGAGCAGCGGCTCTACTCTTGAGCTCCCCCCGCATGTCCAAGCTCCTCACCCTATCTCTAAGGCTGAGGCCAGACACCCTACGGAGGAAATTAATTTCAGCCGCTTGTATCCATGATCTCGGCCTTTCAGTCACTACCCAAAGCTCATGACCATACTTGAGGGTTGGAACGAAGATTGACTGGTAAAATCAAAGCTTTGCCTTCTGGTTCACCTACCTCTTCAACACAACAGTCCGGTACAACGTCAGTATTACTGCTGATGCTGCAGCAATCCACATGTCAGTCTCCCACTCCATCCTACCCTCACTCGTGAACAAGACCCTGAGATACATGAGCTCCTTCACTGGAGGCAACAACTCATCCCCAACCCGGAGGGAGCAATCCACCATTTTCCGGTAGAGAACCATGGCCTCAGAATTGGAAGTGCTGACTCTCATCCCAGCCATTTCACACTCAGCTGCTTAACTGCCCCAGTGCGTGCTGGAGATCACGTTCTGATGAAGCCAATAAACCACGTCATCTGCGAAGAGCAGAGAGACAGTTCTGATTGGCTGCACCTTGAGATCCTGTCCATAAATATCACAAAGAGAATCAGAGATAAGGGACAACCGTGGCAGAGTTGGACACCCACCGAAAATGTGTTTGACTTGTGGATACAGCTCTCACTTTGGTTGTACAAGGACTGGATGGCTTGTGACAACTGCCCGGTCCCGGAGGGGCCAAACTAAGAGTGATTCCCAAGAAACCCAGTGAAATTACAACAGTAGCTCTACAGCACCTTGCCCGGAAAAGAGAAACTGGGGCCCCCTGCTGGAGTCAGACCTGGAAAGGGAGTTTGCCAGCCGTGGGGATGAGCATTGAGGTAGGGTGCAATGCAGTCCTGACAGCAGGCAAAAGTGGGGACCGGGGTTTGCCAACTTCCGGTATCATCAACTGGGCCTCGGGATGTGGAATGTCACCAAGGAGCCTGAGCTGGTGTGGGTGGTGGAGCGGTACCTACTAGATATACTTGGGCTCACCTCCACACAGCATGGGCTCTGGTACCAAATTCCTGGAGAGGGGCTGGACTCTTTACTTTTCCAGACTTGGCCAACAGGTGCTGGGTGGATGTTGGGATACTCACAAGTCCCCGGATTAGCGCTGCTGTGTTGGAATTCTCCCCGGGGAATGACAGGGTCGCCTCTACACGACTGCAAGTCACTGGAAGGAAGGCTCTGACTGTTGCGTGAGCTAATTTATCGAATAGCAGTTTGGAGTATCCGACCTTCTTGGAGTCTCTTGGTGGTGTCCTGGATAGGGCTCCACCTGGGGACTCTATAGTTCTGCTGGGGGACTTCAACGCTCATGTGGGCAGCAATGGAGGAGCTTGATTGGGAGAAACGGCCTCCCCGATCAGAACCTGAGCATAGCCTTGTTGTTGGACTACTGTGCGAGTGATGGATTGGCCATAAAAAACACCATGTTCAAACATAAGGTAGTTCATAAGTGTACTTGGTACCAGAACACCCTAGGCCGAAGATTGATGAGAGATGTGTGGTTGTAGCATCAGATCTGCGGTCGTATGTTTTGGACACTCGGGTGAAGAGAGGAGCAGAGCTGTCAACTGATCACCACCTGGTGGTGAGTTTGATCAGATGATGAGGAAGGCTGCCGGACAGACCTGGCAAACCTAAACGTGTAGTGAGGGTGAACTGGGAACGTCTGGCAGAGGCTCTTGTCCGTGAGCTCTTCAACTCCCACCTATGGAAGAAGTTCTCGTGTATCCCGAGGGAGGCTGAGGACATGGAGTCTAAGTGGGCCATGTTAAAAGCCTGTATTGCAGATGCAGCAGGTAGGAGCTGTGGTGATAAGGTCATCAGTGCCTGTTGAGGTGGCAACCTAAGAAACTGCTGGTGAACACCGGTGGTGGGGGAAGCTGTCAGACTGAAGAAGGAGGCCTTTCAGGCTTGGTTGGCCCAGGAGTCTCCTGAAGCAGCAGACAGGTACCAGGAGGCCAGAAGGGCTGCAGCTTCTGTGGTCACATAAGCAAAAACTTGAGTGTGGGAGGAGTTCGGTGAGGCTATGGAGGAAGACTTTTGGTTGGCCTCAAGGAAGTTCTGGCAAACCATCCGGTGACTCAGGAAGAGGAAGCAGGGCCTGACTCAAGCTGTGTTCAGCCGGGGAGGGGAACTGCTGACCCAGACTGGGGAGGTCCTGATGTTGTCAGGCGGAGGAACAAAGACTTTGAGGAGCTCCTGAACCCAGCTAACACATCCTCATTGGAGGAGGTAGAGTCTGAAGACTTGGGGGAAGCCCCACCCATATCCCTGGCAGAGGTCTCTAAGGTAGTTAAGAAGCTCCTTGGTGGCAAGGTGCCGGGTGTGGATGGGATTCAACCTGAGTTGCTGAAGGCTCTGGACATTTTTGGGCTGTCTTGGCTGACATGCCTCTTCAGTGTCGCATAGAGGTCTGGAACAATACCTGCGGAGTGGCAGACTGGGGTGGATGTTCCCATATTTAAAACCGGGGACCGGAGGGTGTTCTCCAATTATCGGAGCATCACACTGCTCAGCCTCCCTGGGAACGTCTACTCTGGAAAGGAGGCTCTGACCGATTGTAAAACCTCAGATCCAGGAAGAACAATGCAGATTCCATCCTTGCTGTGGAACAATGGAACAACTCTTTACCCTTGCGGAAGTGCTGAGCGAGGCATCGGAGTTTGACGAGCAGGTAAGTCTACATGTGTTTTGTCGACTTGGAGTAGGCTTACGACCATGTACCCCGGGGCACTCTGTGGGGGGTACTGCGGGAGTATAGGGTATGACTTTAGCTAATGCTTGAAATACTTCAATTACTGATTCAGCTACTTCAAATACTGTTTTTAATCTACACACAGCTTCAACGACTACTTCGGCTATTTTAAGCACTGGTTTAACTAATGTCTGTAAATGTTCTCATTCATCCAGGTCATAGTTATCCAAAGGAATTGAATCAAGTGCAACTGGACTTGGTTATAGTATATCCGTGAAGACATTTCACCTCTCATCCAAGAGGCTTCATCAGTTCGTGCCTTTCTGACTAGACCAAGCTAGTCTGACTGGCTGGTGATGAAACTCAGATATTTAGCCTCTTTGGAGTCGTTATCAGAGCTATTGATGTCAATGGCTCTTTTGTGTTCCGATGTTTAGCAACGACAGTCGTTATAAGAGCTATTGGTCAATGGCTCTTTTGTGTTCCGATGTTTAGCAACGATAGTCTTTGGAGGTGTTAGTTTCGACTTCGTTAGTGCTCCATTCAGTGGTCATGAGTCGTTGGAGCCGTTAGTGACCGACTGTTGTTCTTGGAGGCTAAGCTTTTGAGTCTCCTGGGTAGAGATGAAAGGATGGCATTGTAAGTGGGAGATAGGTGGTGTCGTAGACCTCCTCCTCTGTTGAGGGATGGTTTTTCCAGTTTCGCATAGATGGCTTCCTTCACCCCTCTTTCAAACCATCTATCTTCTCTGTACAAAATGTGTACGTTGCTGTCCTCGAAGGAGTGTGTGTTCTCCTTTAGGTGTAGATAGACTGCTGAGTCTTGTCCTGAGGAGTTTGACCTTCTGTGTTGGGCCATCCGTTTGTGTAGTGGTTGTTTGGTTTCTGCTATGTATAGGTTAGTGCAATCCTCATTGCATTGTATAGCATACACCAGATTGCTTTTCAGACCGTGTGGTACACGGTCTTTGGGATGAACCAGTTTTTGTCGGAGTGTGTTGCTGGGTTTGAAGTATACCGGGGTGCAGTGTTTGTTAAAAATTCTCCTGAGTTTCTCGCAGACCCCAGAAACATACAGGATGACTATGTTATTCCTTATGTTCCTCTTCTCCTCATCGCTCACCCGGAACGTGTTGCAGTTTTCACAAAGGTCCAACTGGGGTACTCTGGCTGCTCACTAACAGCTCCAACGACTCATGACCACTGAATGGAGCACTAACGAAGTCGAAACTAACACCTCCAACGACTGTCGTTGCTAAACATCGGAACACAAAAGAGCCATTGACATCAATAGCTCTGATAACGACTCCAAAGAGGCTACATATCTGAGTTTCATCACCAGCCAGTCAGACTAGCTTGGTCTAGTCAGAAAGGCACGAACTGATGAAGTCTCTTGGATGAGAGGCGAAACGTCTTCACGGATATATAACCAAGTCCAGTTGCACTTGATCCAATTCCTTTGGATGGTTTAACTAATGCCTCAACTCTGTCTTTTAGTGCTTCAACAACTGCTTCAGCTATGTCAGGTAGTGCTTTAACTAAATCAAGTACTGCATAAATACTTCAAATATATAAATATCTACTTTTTCAAACTGAAGCAAGGAAATAATTTTCTGAAAATTTTACATTTTCTATTTAATGCTGCATATCACATAATTGGTAAAATATTTATCTTCTCTACTTTTCACAGATTCAATGATAAAACAGTTTCCAAATGCAACATTGCCTGATGTGAGAGACCTCATTCGCAGAAAATGCAACAATGAGGCATTCTCAAAGAAGAATTACAGTCCACTGCATGGATGATGATGGGGATAGTTCAGTTTTTGGTGTAAGATAAATGAAGACAGGTGCATTACATAGTGACAACAAGGACAACTAATGTACATGTTGGATATATATATATATATATATATATATATATATATATATATATATATATATATATATATATATATATATATATATAACTAAACTGAACACCAGGCAGCATGATATAAATTGTTTTGTTGTGTAGCCAAACCTCTTTTGTCCTTCGTCTATAGTGGCCTTTTCCATGCCCATCCTGCTGATGTCAATATTTGTGGCACCAAAGTTCAGCACCAATGTAAATTTGGAAAGTTGTCACTGTGATGTAATCTCCTTTCTTTATTTTATGCTCTCCTTTTGTTTGGGTTCCAAAACTTTAGGCCCACAGTTCTCAGTTTTTACTGTTTAAAGTAATTTAATGTACGGTGCAATTTTTCCCTATATTTTCAGAAGTGTGACTTTTATTATATGTAGCAATTTAAACAATGGTGGATGATGGTGGGTGGGTATATTTCAGTTTTTACTTGGATTGTTGAGTGTACTTAAGGTTTGCTTTAAGTAGTGGTCAAATTTAAGTTGCAAAAAAAAGCAAAAGCTTTGTTGCTTTATTTATTTTCTATGTATTATAGAATGTTTTTAGTTATTTTATTATTATTATTATTATTATTTTTTTTTTTAAGGAACTCAAACTGGTATTTTATTCTATGCTCTTTTCCTCCTTATTTTGCTACCTCTGCCAGGTGGTAGCCTGGATATTGCGTTTACTCATGTGTGTGTGTGTGTGTGTGCGTGTGTGCGTGTGTGCACGTGCTTGTTTGTATATCTGTCTCAATGAATTTACCTAGCACTGTTCTGCTGACGAGATTATAGCATAGAGATTATTGAATATTGCAAACTGTTTTCTTTTCTCGCATGTTTATTTTCTCTCTCTCTCTTCTGAATGGTCTTCTCCTTTCTCTTTCTGTGTGTGAATGGTGTGATGTGAGTCTCCCTTGTGTGCACGTTCACTCTGTCCTCCCAGGTCACCATGGTGATGGTGGTCGCCACCTGGACACTGATTGGTACCCCCCTCATCAGAATCAGAACCCCCCCGGATCAGAATCATATTTATTGGCCATGTAGGTTTGCACAAAAATGGAATTTGACTCCAGTTTCGTGGCTCTCTCAATGTACCTAACATAGAATAAAATACTACAGCACAATCACATTTTCTTTTTATATATCTTATAAATCCATATAATTTTGTTATCCTGTTTCAATGTTATAGCCTTCTCTGACTCAGATGAGTGACTGATGTGTTGTTTTTTTTGTCTACATGATGATGGATGTTGCATGGCTCAGTTCCTGGGCTGTTCCGGTAGCGTTTGGACACTGCTTGGCATCCTCCTCATCATATTCTTCATATACAGTGCATCCGGAAAGTATTCACACCCCTTCACTTTCCCCACATTTTGTTATGTTACAGCCTTATTCCAAAATGGATTAAATTCCTTTTTGTTCTCATCAATCTACACACAATACCCCATAAAGACAATGTGAAAAAGGTTTTGTAGAATTTTTTGCAAATTTAGTAAAAATAAAAACCTGAAATATTGCATGTACATAAGTATTCACACCCTTTGCTATGACACTCAAAATTGAGCTCAGGTTCATCCTGTTTCCACTGATCCTCCTTGAGATGTTTCTACATCTTGATTGGAGTCCACCTCTAGTAAATTCAATTGATTGGACATGATTTGGAAAGGCAAACACCTGTCTACATAAGGTCCCATTGTTGACAGTGCATGTCAGAGCAGAAACCTGGACTGTCCTCGAAGCCATGAAGTCAAAGGAATTGTCTGTGCACCTCCGAGACAGGATTGTATCGAGGCACAGATCTGGAGAAGGGTACAAAAAAATGTCTACAGCTTTGAAGGTCCCGAAGAGCACAGTGGTCTTCATCATTCGTAAATGGAAGAAGTTTGGATCCACCAGGACTCTTCCTAGAGCTGGCCGCCCAGCCATACTGAGCAATCGGGGGAGAAGGGCCGTGGTCAGGGAGGTGACCAAGAACCCGATGGTCACTCTGACAGAGCTCCAGCGTTCCTCTGTAGAGATGGGAGAACCTTCCAGAAGGACAACCATCTCTGCAGCACTCCACCAATCAGGCCTTTATGGAAGAGTGGCCAGACGGAAGCCTCTGCTCAGTAACAGGCACATGGCAGCCCGCTTGGAGTTTGCCAGAAAGCACCTAAAGGACTCTCAGACCATGAGAAACAAGATTCTCTGGTCTGATGAAACCAAGATTGAACTCTGTGGCCTGAATGCCAAACGTTACGTCTGGAGGAAACCAGGCACCTCTCATCACCTTGCTAATACCATCCCTACAGTGAAGCATGGTGGTGGCAGCATCATGCTGTGGGGTTGTTTTTCAGCGGCAGGAACTGGGAGACTAGTCAGGATCGAGGGAAAGATGAATGGAGCAAAGTACAGTGAGATCCTTGATGAAAACCTGCTCCAGAGCGCTCAGGACCTCAGACTGGGGCGAAGGTTTACCTTTCAACACGACAATGACCCTAAGCACACAGCCAAAACAATGAAGCAGTGGCTTTGGGACAAGTCTGTGAATGTCCTTGAGTGGCCCAACCAGAGCCCAGACTTGAACCCCATTGAACATCTCTGGAAAGACCTGAAAATAGCTGTGCAGCGACGCTCCCCATCTAACCTTACAGAACTCAAGAGGATCTGCAGAGAAGAATGGGAGAAATACCCCAAATATAGGTGTGCCAAGCTTGTAGCTTCATACGCAAGAAGACTTGAGGCTGTAATCGCTGCCAAGGGTGCCTTAACCAAGTACTGAGTAAAGGGTGTGAATACTTATGTACATGCAATATTTCAGTTTTTTATTTTTAATAAATTTGCAAAAATTTCTACAAAACCTTTTTTACTTTGTCATTATGGGGTATTGTATGTAGATTGATGGAAAAAAAAGGAATTCAATCAATTTTGGAATAAGGCTGTAACATAACAAAATGTGGGGAAAGTGAAGGGGTGTGAATACTTTCCGGATGCACTGTACTTTGTAATTCCATTATAATTCTGTTATCCCCTCTCAGCGTTGTATTCTGTAAATTGTGTTTCATTCTGTACACACAACATCCATTGCATGTTGTCCATCTTGGAAGAGAGATCCCCTCTGTTGCTCTCCCTGAGGTTTCTTCCTATTTTTTCGTCCCTGCTAAAGGGTTTTTTACAGAGTTCCTTATCCGATGCGAGGGTCTAGGGACAGGGTGTTTTGTTGCTGTAAAGCCTCTTGAGGCAAATTTGTAATTTGTGATATTGGGCTATACAAATAAAACTGACTTGACATAACTAATCTCGCGTACTACTGGGTCTGTCAGCCTAGTATTTTTTTGTGCAGAGTTATGACTATGATCAAGAATATCTCATGGTTGTGGTGATTCAAAACCTTTGTAAAACGTTTTTTCTCGCCAATCACATAGCCATGGGTGTGCCCGTCTCATAGAGCCTGACATCTCCGGTGAGAGCTATGCATGCAATCTGTACTCATACAGATGGATACCTAACCCACACACACACACACACACACACACACACACACACACACACACACACACACACACACACACACACACACACACACACACACACACACACACACACACACACACACACACACACACACACCAACCTGGTAGCTGTGGGTGTGTCCAGATGTGCCTTTGCTATCTAATACTCAAGCTGGCACACCCAGCATAATCATAAAAAAAGTTGAAAAAGTTGGCTGCAAATTTTTAAAAAAATCCATTATTTCTTATTATTTCTTACACTTTTGAAATTAATTGGAAAAGAACTGATGTGAGATGTGACCCAAAAAAAAAATATTGTTCCTTGCTTCTTGTTTACGACATGATGATGATAGGAAAAATTTATTGAGTGGCAGTGCATTTCTCAAATGCCAGATTGCGAGCAGCAATCTTTCAGCAGTCCACTCTTTCACTCTGTACAGCCTGCATATTACACAGAGGAACTGAGGCCTACTTTCTGATAGCTAGCCGCTTTTAATGTAGGTTAAGATAATAATCACAGTGAAACAAAGAAGTTTGCATAAGTTTTTCATAAAAAATACATTGTGAGAAGTAGGAGGAAGATAATTCAGCTAAGTTCAGCTATCATTCTCAACCCAGACACCTACACCTTCCCCAATTTCTCCTCAAATACCAAGTAGTAACATCACATACGTAGCTGCTAATTCAGCCCTTCCCTGTCAGGAACTGTTCTGTTGAAAGACTAGGAGGAAGAGAATTCAGCTATCATTCTCAACCCAGACACCTACAGCTTCACTAGTTTCTCCTCAACTGCCAAGTAGTAACATATATGTAGTTGCTAGTTCAGCCCTTTCCATATCAGGAACTGTTCTGTTGAAAGACTATTTTCAGCTATAAGTGGGATAAAAACTGGTATCTGGGCATCAATGATAACATACAGACTGAACTCTTAGTCCCTGTTCTCCTCCTTTAGTCCCTGCTCTCCTTTGAAAGAGAACTGACTGAATCATTGGACTATAATGGTATAATTCCAATGTTCAACACCAAGCCCAATCGTGTCCTGCTGTAATCATCAAAAGTAAGCTAATTTAAAATTTCGGACTGTAGTAGCCTATTGCCTATTTCAATATTATTGTTTATTGGGTATATTTTTGTTGGGTGTACATTTGGATTTTATGCTGATGTTGCTGTGTGTGTGTGTGTGTGTGTGTGTGTGTGTGTGTGTGTGTGTGTGTGTGTGTGTGTGTGTGTGTGTGTGTGTGTGTGTGTGTGTGTGTGTGTTACATGTGTGTGGTTTATGTGTCCACCGCGTCAGGCTATTCTCAAGTGTCATCTTTAACATTACTGAGCATGTTTGGCACCGGTGTTCCTCTATCCATAGCCTTAATTAATGATGTTGTTGTGTCTGTCAGCTGTGTGCATGTGTGAATATGTTGCTGCTCGGCCAGGCTATGTGATGCTGTCAATGTTTGTCTTGGTGCCTGTAACATTACTTCTGATTATGTATATGTCTTGTATGATTAAACTGGTGCATTCAGGCAAGTATAGTTTTAATGGCCTATTTTGGTTAACATACACATTTCAGAACCTATTATGTATGATTGGTCTTGGATGAGCTTGGCCCACCTGATTTTCTCTGTGCCCACCCACACTGTGATTTCTGTCTACGCTGTTGGTTCTCACTACTGCTGCTCGCTCTCTTCCTTCCGTCTCTAGCTCCAGCTAGGAAACAAAAATCAAATAACCTCACCTGGCTGAACCACAAATAACCTCACCTGGCACACTTGTGCCTTAGAAAACTCGGTAGACAATCAGGACAACAACGGAATGTCAATAAATCCAAATTAGCGCATAACACCTGTGATGAGAACTACAGTGCCCAGCATGCCGTGTACGTAAGAGGAGGGGCACGCAACCATATGTTTTAGCGCGGTTCTGTACTGGGGCATTCTGGGGATTGTCCGGGTCGGGGACTGGAAGCAGATGGCTGAATAAAGCACGTTATTAATCGCGACTCCCTTGCCTGTCTTTTATGCACATAACAACACCCTTAAAAACCAAATTTTAATTTACCAGAAGGCAGTTAAGGATGCAAGATCAGCCTACTTCTCTGAATTGATATCTAGAAATAACCACAATCCTAAAGTTCTCTTTAGGGTAATTGTTCTGTTTTGTTCTGTTCTGTTCTGGAGAATATCAGGTCCCAAATCCACTCTGGCCCTTACATTCGTTCCATTCCCCATATGACTGATTATGCTTCTTTTACCCAGTTTCAGCCAATTACAATTTCAGTGTTAGAGTACAATCTCCAATATGAACTCTTCTTCCTGCTTCTTAGACATCATTCCCACCAAGCTGCTCAAGGAGGTATTTTCAACTGTTAGCCCGTTATTCTGCAAATTTTTAATAATTGTTTGCCCTCTGGTTCTTTTCCAGACAGTTTTAAACATGCCATTGCTGAAGAAACCTAGTTTAGATCCCCTGTCCTTAAGTAACTACAGACCAATCTCCAAATTTTATTGTATATCTAAGGTTCTGGAAAGAGTAATTTCATCTCAAGTGATTTATTTTATGAACACATATAGTGTTTTTAATAGGTTCCACTCTAGTTTTAGAGCACTACATAGTACCAATACAGCTCTACATAAGATTATTAATGATCTACTGCTGACTGCAGACAGAGGTGACTGCTCGATTTTAGTTCTTTTAGACTAAAGTGCTGCCTTTGACAGTTGATCATAGTATCCTCTTACATTGCTTAGAGACAGACTTATGTTGGCATCAAGGGCTCCACTCTTAGTTTAGAGTGGAGCCCTTGCTCTTACCTCTCTAACAGAACTCTTACCTCTCCAATTATGCTCTTACCTCTCCAACAGAACTTTTTCTGTTGGTCTGGGTAACTCTACCTTCTTGGTGGCTCAGTTGAGTTTTGGTGTTTCTCTAGGCTCAGTTCTTGGCCCTCTTCTGTTTTCCATATATATGCTACCCCTTGGCCAGGTCATTCAAAATCATAACGTGTTTTACCATTTTTATGCTGATGATGTTCAGTTATAAATGCCACTAAAACCCACAGATCTGAGCGGCCATAGCAAATCTCATAACTTGGCTGTCTGACATTAAATCCTGGATTTCCAAAATGTTTCTTAAATTTAGTGATGATAAGTCTGAGGTCATTCTGTTCGGTCCCCAACATTCCATCCACCCATTTGGGAGTAATCTTGGTGGTCTGTCAGGTATAGGGATGCCCCCCGAAACCCGGTTCTAAACGGGAACTGGTTCTAAATGAGTAAAAACCGGAGCATTTTTAAGATCCGACGTTTTCGGCTCTGCTATCGGTAGTCGCTAGGTACTTGAGAAATCATGGAGTGATATTTATATTGTGGCAAATGTGTCTTTCGAGGAATTTAAACATCGCGAACATAATCTTGTTTGCCGTTTTCTCCATCTCTCTGTCTCTCTCTTACTGCGCGAGGGGCGGGGCTGTGCTGTGCTCCACACACTCGCTCACACACGCACAGACAGCTCTGCTCAAGTGCTCATCATGGCGGAGAGAACTAAACGTTCAAAAGTTTGGGTATATTTTTCAAAAGTCGATGACAACAACGCTCGTTGCCACAAGTGCAACAAATCATTTGCCAGTAAGGGTGGCAATACAAGCAATCTGTCGAAACATCTTTTGTCGAAACGTGGTGTTAATCTGAAGAAATGCGGAGTTTTCGACTGCTTTGCTCATAGTGTTCCATCCACGTCCACTGCAGGTAAGCCGCATGAGCCATAGATACGGAGTTAACTAGGCTAATAACGAATTATTACGAATAGGCCAATAAATAAAATATAATTGCTTAGCTGCAAATATTTGAAAGATTTCACAACTTTTTGTAGATTGTCAGGCTGAGGCTGCAGCCACCATGTCCCAGCCCACCCCTCCTCCCTTTACCACCACCGGTCCCAGCCAAGCCCAAAGTCCCTTCACGCTAGCAGTTAGTGGAAGGATGACGGAGGATAGGGTGAACGAGTGTCACAGGGCTGTGACCCAGTTTGTTGTCAAAGGCCTGCACCCTTTCTCTACAGTGGAGTCCAAGGGCATTAGGTAACAAATAATCAGTCAGTGTATATTGAGTTTTTTTTAACACATAGTTGTCAAAAAGGGGAGCAGCTTTGTTATAAGTTATTGAAGCAGCTATTCCCACCACTCCACACAAATTTACAATAATTCAATCCTTTCTTTACTTTAGGGAGATGACCAATGCTCTCAACTGCAAATATACTCCTCCCTGCAGGAATGTCCTCAGTAACACACTGATTCCTGCCTGGTATAATGTTGAAAAGGCCAATGTTATCGCAGACCTTAAAGATGTGCCAAAGTTAGCCATTACAACTGATGGGTGGACCAGCTTAACTCAGGACCACTACCTCGCGGTTACAGCACATTGCACAAGCCAAGGCAGTGTGAAACAAAAGGTGCTTAAAACCAGAGCTGTTTACCAGGCACAAACAGGGGATATAGTGGCAGAGGAGATCACAGAAGTTCTTGAAGAATTTAGCATAGAAGTTGGCAAGATTGTAGCAGTGACAGTCGACAATGCTGCTAATATGAATGTTGCCATAAGGAAACTCCATGTCCTGAAAATCGGATGCTTTGCTCACACACTGAACATAGCAGCGCACAAAATCTATCAGATCAGTGCCATTGACAGATGGGCAGGAAGAATCAGGGCAGTGGTTGTCTGGATGAAGAGGTCATCCATGGCTAAAACAGTCCTGAAAGAAAAGCAGCAGCTCCTAGGTAAGAAGCCAGTTCAACCTATTAAAGCATTTTTTTAAATTCCCAATCAAATTTTAATTAATTTAATTATATATTCAAGTGTGCTGTGATGAAAATGTTGTTTGTTTCAGACCTTCCCCAACACACAATGATCCTTGATGTGAAAACAAGGTGGAATTCTCTCTTCCTTATGGTAGAAAGATTCATGGAGCAATACCCAGCAATCCAAGCTGCATCCATGGACCCACGACTCAGGAAACAGATGGAAAAGGACAAATTGGGCCAGCTGAAAGATGAGGATTTCCAGAAGGCTGAGGAGTTTGTGCAACTCATGCGTGTCATGTACACATCCACCCTGTGCGTCTCCAGTGAACAAACTCCCACCTGTGGCCAAATCCTCCCGATCCTCAGGAAACTTTTAAGACCATTTCACAGTGCAGGAGGAAGACACACTGTTTGTGTCGAGCATTAAAGAGAAGGTTTGGGGGAATCTCTCTGGACGTTACCAGGAAGACACCATCCAGGCCTTCCTACTCGAGGTGACAGCGATGGACCCCAGGTTCAAAGGGAAGATGGAGAGTGATGCCACCTGGGACCGGTTGAGGGAGGCAGCTGTAGCAGAGGAGGAGGGCCACACAGAGGAGCAGGGCCACACAGAGGAGCAGGGCCACACAGAGGAGCAGGGCCACACAGACACAGACCAGCAACAACAGGAGTCAGAAGAAGAAGGAAAGGAGGAGACAGCCACTCCACTCTACAAACCAAGGAATGCCTTGGAGGAGCTGTTTGCTGATGAAGACATGGAGCTGTGGACCACCATGCGGCAGAACACCTTGTCCATCAGTGAACGAGTTGATCATGAACTCCAACTCTACAAAGGCCAGCCTTCCATCCCCATGTCAGAATCCCCTGCTTTGTGGTGGTGGGAAAAGAGAGGTACTCTGCCCCTGCTGACACAGCTTGCAACCACCTACCTCTGTGCCCAAGCCTCCTCCATCCCCAGTGAGAGGGTCTTCTCTACAGCCGGGGACACTATAAGTCAGGAAAGATCACGACTCCTGCCGGAGAAGGCAGATATGTTGATTTTTCTGCAGAAGAGCTGTTAGGATAATGTTCTAGGTTCTTGTTTGTTTGAACTTCCGTTAGCCTTTTGCTGTAAAAATTTATTTTTAATATTTTTTTTCTTTATCTTTATCTACTTTTATTTTCTTATCTTATTTGTTGTTGTTGAATGTTGATTATGAAGTCTATAATTCAGACGCATTTAAAACATTGCTGCTGCTGTTGCTGCTGAATAAATAATATTTGTTTATATTTATATAAAGTTATATAATAGAATAATAAAGCAATGTCGATTCTGTTCTTAATTAAGTGTCTTTTTTCTTGCATAATAATCAAAAAGAACCTATAAGAGTATCGATAAAGTACCGAACCGATAAGCAGTATCGATAAGAGTAGCAGTATCGATAAAACCCTAACGATGCCCATCGCTAGTCAGGTAGGAATCGTTGGGTAGTATTTGATGCTAAACTCAGTTTTGATAATCCAGTCAAACATGTTGTTCAGTGAGGCTTTCTCCAGATCAAGCTAATCTCTAAAATTAGGTCATTTTTATCAATTGCCGATCTGCAAAATGTTGTACATGTTTTTATCTATTCTCGGCTTGACTATTTGTAATGCACTTTATTCTGGTATCAGCAAGGGCTATCGCCACCATCTGCAGTTGTTACAAAATGCTGCTGCTTACCTCACTACACTGGCTACCTGTTCTGTTTTGAATTGATTTTAGAATCTTTATTGCTCACTTTTAAGGCCAGTCTTGCTTCTACATACATTTCTGAGTTATTGACCTGCTATATACCCTCTTGACCATTAAGATCCGCAGACGGAGCCCTGCTGGTTATTCCTAGGTCTCGGTTTGTAACAAAGGGTGATCAAGCTTTTGCTGTTAGAGTTCCCACACTATGGAATGCTCTTCCTGTTGAACTAATGCAAACCACGTCTCTTCTTTCTTTTAAATCTCTTCTTGAATCCAAATGGTAGAACTAATAGTAGACCCTACAGAGATTAATGAAGCCTTCAGAGTCTTCTATGGGAAATTGTATAGCTCTGAGTGCTCTTCTAGCCTGGTCATGCAGACAGACTTCCTAAACAACCTTAATATTCCTAGAATTTCTGAAGAGGAAAGTAGAATATTAGACAGAAGTATAACAAAATTGGAAATTGCAGAAGCGATTGGCTGTATGCAGGCTGGAAAAAACAGCAGGTCCTTTCACCCCTTTTGGAGATGTTTCAGGAGTCCTTTGAGAATGGTCTCTCCCCACATCCATGCGGGGTGCCCAAATCACACTACTTCCAAAGCCATCCAAACCAAATACAAAATGTGAAAATATGCATCCAATTAGCTTTTTAAATTCAGATATAAAAATACTCTGTAAAGTTCTTGTAAGGAGGTTGGAGGACTTGCTTCCTCAGGTGGTGGGGCAAGACCAAAATGGATTTATCCAAGGTAGACACAGCTTTCATAATATCAGATGATTGCTCAATATTTTACACAGCCAGAGAGAGGCGACAGATACGGCCTTACTCTCACTTGATGCCAAGAAGGCCTTTGACCGTGTTGAATGACCTTATCTGTTTGAGGTGCTTTCCCGCTTTGGCTTTGGAGATACATTTTGTAACTGGGTTAGATTGCTCTGTACTGGGCTTACTGCAGAAGTCCTGACTAATAGTATAATTTCTAACCTTTTAACATCTGTAGAAGTTGCCCGCAAGGGAGTCCTTTATCACCATTGCTTTTTATCCTTGCAATAGAACCATTTGCTATAGCGGTGAGGATGCACACTGACATTTATGGAATTCGAGAAGGTCATTTACAACATAAAATAGTGTTCTTTGCCGATGATGTAATTTTGCTCCTAAAAAATCTAAATAGCTCTGTCCCTGCACTCCTAGGTCTTATTGAAACATTTGGAAAAATATCTGGATATAAAGTTAATCATTCAAAATCATCTATAATGCTACTTAATGAATCAGAGAGGAAAAATAGCCATGTTTATGCTTCTACTTTCAATTCAACAGATAATTTCACATATTTGAGAATAAAAATTGTCCTTGAGGTGAATAAGATTGCTCAGATAAATTATGACCCAATTGTGGAAGCTAGTATCTCATCAATAGAACATTGGACATCTTTACCTATTTCAATTATTAGCAGGATAAATAATCTAAAAATGAACATACTCCCTAAATTCCTTTATTTGTTCCAGAATATCCCCTTGTCCCTTCCCTCATCTTTGTTTACTAGAATCAAGAAATTGTTTACCAACTTTATTTGACAAAATAAGCGCCCCAGGTTACGTCTATCTTTACTATATCTACCATATGACCAAGGAAGCCTTAAATGCCCAAACATCCAATGGTATTACTGGGCAGCTCAATTGCAGCCCATTATCTTTTATTTTTCATCCGCAACGCCCCCTGCTTGGTTGGACTTGGAATCCTCTTCTGTTACACCAAGATTACCATTGCACTTATACTTGTATTCAGCAGATCGTAAATACCTGAGGAAAAATATAGAGAACCCTATTATATTGAATTTGATTGATGTTTGGTTTGACACCTGTAAATATTTGAATATAAACTCTTCCTGGTCACGCTTCAGTCCTATTTGGGGTAATGCCAGTTTTAAACCAGGGAAAAGTGATACAGGATTTCGAATGTGGGCTGAAAAGGGGTTAAGGAAAGTGCAAGACATGTACAGTGAGGAGGAAGTATTTATGTCATTTGCAGAAATATCAACCAAATATGACATTCCAAAGAATATTTTTTTTTCAAATATCTTCAACTTAGAGGAGCTTTATATCCTCTTCTCAAAATCATTCATTAGATAAACCTGGCATTTCTACATTAGAGGTAGCAGTCACAAGACATTGTTATGGTAAAGGTTTGATTTCAACTCTGTATGACTTGTTTGTGTCCGGATCTAATGATTAATCTGCATCAAAACTGAGATTATGGGAGGAAGATAAAAGGGAGGAAATATCTTTAGAAGACTGGAGTGAGGCATGTAAGGAGGCACGGAGGCAGACAATCAGCAGTAGCTTGAAACTTATACAGTTTAAATGGCTGATGTGGACATACATACCTCCTGTTAAATTACATAAGTTTAATAATAACATTCCTGATACTTGTATCAAGTGTAAGGAGAAAAGAGGAACACTATATCATTGTATATGGAAATGTGTGAAAGTGAAAACCTTTTGGCAAGATGTTATTAATATGATTTATCAAATGTTATCAAAGAAATTACCATTGGATCCCAAGCTTTTTATTCTTGGTATATATCCTACCAACCCACATTTACAAAGCAGAGTTCAGGTTCATAGACATGTGTATATTACAAGCTAAACATATAATTGCTCTTAATTGGAAAAATGTTGACGGACCAAGAATGTGAATGTGGATCAAAGAAATGGCATCAAATATGTCAATGGAAAAGATAACGTATATTGTTAGACATAAACAGAATGTTTTCGATGATATCTGGAGACCCTTTATGTACTTCTTAAGGCATAATGTTAATGTTGGCAACTAGCTTCAGCAAGAACAAGCTCTGGGGGAGTAGGATAGCTTTATATGATCGTGTACACATTGACCAGAAAAATACCCTTTAAATCTTCTTTCTTTTTAATGTTTTTTTTCCTTATCCTTATTTTAGATTATATAATTTATTTGACTTATTGTAGCGAATTCGGTGGACAACGCAACCAGAGGAGCTGCCGCGGCCGGGAAGCGAACCCGTATCACCCGCATCGCAGGAGACATCGCTAACCGCTCGACTAAAGGGTTAGATCCGCAAGCCAGCGGCCAGCGTGTCTACTTATCCATGCACGTTACATTATATACCTATCTTTATTGTACTTAAGTTGTTTGGGATTGGGTTATGGGAGGGAGAACAGGGTGAAACATGTTTGTTGTGTTCTGTACTGTTGATGTACAATTTGTCGTGATTTGCAAACTGAAAACCAATAAATATATTGTTAAAAAAATCTCTTCTTGAAACTTTTCTTTCTGTGAAAGCTTTACAAATGTTTGATATTTGCGTAAAATACTAATAAGACACGTTAGCCCCTAGCTAACGAGTTTGACCCTTTAGCCGAGCGGTTAGTGATGTCGCCTTGTGGTACAGTACACCCGTTCCGAATCCCGCACCGGGCAAGAAAATAACTGGTTATATTTATTTATTCATACTCTCTTTATTTTTACTCTTATTTGATCTTACTTTTTTATTTCTTAGTAAAGGAATTTGTAACATTCTTTTGGAAAAGTGCTATATAAATAAGTTATTATCCACCTCTACTCCTTGCATCCTCACCGTTCCCTCTTGTTTATATTTCATCTTGCTGCTACTGACTTTCATTCCACATCTCTCCGGTGCATACCTCTACCTCTCCAGGCTCTTCTCAACCTGCTTCCTACTCTCTCTACAGATCACACTGTCATCCACGAACATCATAGTCCACGGACGCTCCTGCCTGATCTCCTCCGTCAACTTGTCTGTTGTGGTGACCCACATCTATATAACTAGAGACATTCACCTAAGAGAGAATGCACTTCCGCTTCCGGTCCAGAGAGTTCAGTGTCGTTGTCGAATATATGACATGTAAAGTTGGAGCTAGTAAACTACCTCGACTACGTCTACTCTCACGTCTCCTGTCTCGTTGTTTTCTAACTCCACATTGGTGACCCCGACGTGATCGAACAACTAATACGAGTATGTCTGACAACGACGACGCCGGTGCTAACAACATGGCTATTGCTAACGCTAGCATTTACGCCGCTACTGTGAAGCTACCCGACTTTTGGCAGCATAATCCACGGCCGTGGTTTCAACATGTGGAAGCCCAGTTCCAGCTGAGAGGGATAACGCAGGATGCAACGCAGTACTTCCACGTAGTGGCGGCGTTAGACGCATCGACAACGGCGCGAGCAATGACTGTTGGAAGCTCCGCCAGCTGCTGGCAAGTACGATGCTATAAAGACATTCCTCCTGAAACTATTTGAACTGTCGGAGCTGGAGAAGGCAGACCGTTTACTGTCCCCGAATGGCCTCGGCGACGGCAAACCGTCTGATTTAATGGAAAAAATGCTGTCTGTGCTGGGATCGGCTGATCCGGCCTTTCTTTTCACACACATTTTTCTGAGGCAGCTCCCCGCACCTGTACGCACAGCACTGGCCAGTTCTCCTCTCGCCGCCTCCAAGGACTACCGTTCTCTGGCTGCTGAAGCAGACAGGGTTTTCCTGGCCAACCGGCAACAGTTTGTGCATGCCCTGCTACCCCACCAGACCGCCCCACCACCACCTGTGTACGACTATATGGACACCGCGGCTGCGGTGACAGCCCGCCGCCAACCTGACGACGGGCTCTGTTATTACCATGCCAGGTTTGGGGCAAAAGCAAAACGGTGTCGCAAACCCTGCAGTTACAGGGTTCAGGGAAACGCCAAGGCCGGCGCTCGTTAACGGCTATGGGCGCCGGCTGTGACTGCAAGCTGTTGTTCATCAGAGACTCCTTGTCGGGCCGGCGGCTGCTGGTTGACTCTGGCGCTCAACGCAGCATACTACCAGCACAAGCTGTGGACACGATGACCGACAGTCACGGCCCCCAGATGGACGCCGCCAACGGCACGTCCAGTCGGACGTACGGTATCAGACATGTGGACGTGTGTTTTGGCGGCCGACGTTTCGGCTGGGACTTTGTGATGGCTGCTGTATCCACCCCGCTCCTAGGTGCGGATTTCCTCTGTGCTTTCAACCTGCTGGTGGATGTTAAAAACTGTCGCGTGATTGATGCCGTCTCTTTTGCGTCATACCCCTGCACGCTTGGGGGCGCTGGAGCGCTGTGCCTCGCTAACACACTCTCCACCGGGGATCCATACCAACGCCTGCTCGCAAATTTCCCCGAGCTGACCACACCCACCTTCTCCTCGGCGGTGGCCAAGCACGGCGTGGAACATCATATCACCACAGTGGGGCCCCCAGTTTACGCCCGGGCCCGACGCCTCGACTCGGCCAAGCTCGCAATAGCCAGGGAGGAGTTTTCGACTATGGAGCGCCTCGGCATTGTCCGCCGTTCTGACAGCCCGTGGGCTTCCCCTCTTCACATGGTTACTAAGGCCAACGGGGGTTGGCGCCCGTGCGGGGACTACCGTCGCCTAAACAATGCCACGACCCCCGACCGGTACCCCATACCGCGCATACAAGATTTCTCTACCCACCTGGCGGACGCTGCCATCTATTCCAAAATCGACTTAGTGCGGGGGTATCACCAAGTGCCGGTCCACCCACTGGATGTCCCAAAAACGGCTGTCATCACACCCTTTGGGCTCTTTGAGTTTTTACGTATGCCTTTCGGCCTTAAAGGGGCGGCGCAGACGTTTCAGCGCCTTATGGATTCTGTGCTCCGTGACATGCCATTTTTGTTTGTGTACTTAGACGACATCCTCGTGGCCAGCGCGTCGGCGGAGGAACACATGACGCACCTCAGACAGCTGTTTGACAGGCTCAGCGAACACGGCCTCATCATCAACCCAGCTAAGTGTCAGTTCGGGGAGTCGTCCATCACCTTCCTCGGGCACCACATCACTCCACAGGGGGCCGTTCCCCTCCCTGCCAGGGTTGAGGCTGTCACCATGTTCCCCCGCCCCCGCACTGTACAGTCGCTGCAGGAATTCCTGGGCATGGTGAACTTTTATAACCGTTTCCTGCCCCGTGCCGCCCACATCATGCGTCCCCTGTATGAGGCCCTGCGGGGTAAGAAGTCTAAGGACGAGCTGGACTGGTCTTCGGGGATGGACGAGGCTTTTGTGGCCGCCAAGACCGCGCTGGCCAACGCTGCGCTGCTAGCTCACCCGTCGCCTGCCGCCCCCATAGCCCTTACAACGGATGCCTCCGACTACGCCGTGGGGGCCGTGTGTGAGCAGTGGGTGGGGGGGGGGGGGGGCTGGCAGCCGTTGGCGTTCTTCAGTAAACAACTCCATGAGAGCGAGCGCAAATACAGCACCTTTGATAGGGAACTACTGGGTCTCTTCCTCGCAACCAGACACTTTAGGTTCCTATTGGAGGGCCGACAGTTCACCGCTTTCGTGGACCACAAACCGCTGACGTTCTGTATGGCCAAAACCTCAGAACCGTGGTCTGGGCGTCAGCAGCGTCATCTCGCGGCGGTTTCCGAGTTTACCACGGACATACAACACGTGTCGGGCAAGGATAACTCCGTCGCCGACTGCCTTTCACGGGCGGTTGTTAACGCCGTTCACTTGGGACTCGACTACGCCGCTATGGCAGCGGACCAAGCCAAGGACGCGACCGTTCAAGACTACCGGTCGACCCCTACGGCGCTACGGCTGGAGGACGTGACGTTCGACGCGGCCAACACCACCCTCCTCTGTGACATCTCCACCGGTCAACCGCGCCCCCTGGTGCCTACTTCCTGGCGGCGCCGAGTTTTCGACACCGTCCACGGCCTTTCCCACCCGGGAGTGAAGGCCTCGACCAAATTGGTGAGCGTCAAGTTTGTTTGGCCTGGGCTCCGTAAGGATGTTAGAGCCTGGGCCGGCTCTTGTGTGGCGTGCCAACGCGCCAAGGTGCACCGCCATACCAAGGCCCCTTTGGCGCCGTTTGTGGTTCCAGAGAGGCGGTTTGACCACGTCAATGTTGACCTGGTGGGTCCCCTGCCCCCCTCCCGTGGTTATACGTTCCTCCTCACTATTGTGGACAGGGCCACCAGGTGGCCAGAGGCTATTCCCTTGTCCTCCACGACGGCAGCAGAGGTAGCACGGGCGTTCATCGGCTGCTGGGTGGCCCGTTTCGGCACACCGGGTGACATCACGAGCGACCGGGGCTCCCAGTTTACCTCGGAGCTCTGGACGGCGGTCGCTGAGCACCTGGGGATGAAGATCCACCGCACTACGGCGTACAACCCGCAGAGCAACGGACTTTGTGAGCGGTTCCATCGGGACATGAAAGCCGCTCTGCGGGCAAGCCTCACTGGCTGCGACTGGATGGACCGGCTCCCATGGGTCATGCTCGGCCTGCGTTCGGCCCCGAAGGAAGACCTCCAGACCTCCTCCGCTGAGCTGGTGTATGGCCAGCCCCTGCGAGTTCCGGGGGAGTTTCTTCCGGATGCTACGACTCCCTGGTCGGCCGCCTCTCACCTCAGTGCGTCCCGGAGCGCTGCCGGTGCCTTCGCTCCCGTTCCGATGTCTCAACACTGCCTCCCCCGGTCCTACGTCCCCAAGGATCTGCCATCGGCGAGGTACGTCTTCATTAGGCACGACAGCCATCGGTCCCCGCTGCAGCCCCCATACGACGGGCCCTTCCGCGTCCTGGAGGCGGGGGATAAGAACTTTGTGGTGGACATGGGGGGCAGGCCGGAGCGGGTCGCTATAGACCGTCTCAAGCCTGCTCACTTGGACATTGGGGAGCCAATGCAATTGGCCCTACCCCCGCGGCGGGGACGCCCTCCTAGGTCGGCCCCGGCACCTGCCTCTGTTCCTGCTTCGGCCCCGCCTATGGCCCGGGTTTCGGCCCCATCTGTTTCCCCTCCTGTGAAGCGCAGCCGTTATGGCCGCAGGGTCCACCCCCCGACTCGTCACTTGTTTTCCCCGTGACTTTGCACTATGTCATTGGCTGTTCTGTTGTAGAGTCTATTTTTATGTTCATGAGTTGCGCTTTTGCTGTTTTGCATTGTTTTGTGTAGGTGAATTCTGGGGGGGCCTGTGTGGTGACCCACATCTATATAACTAGAGACATTCACCTAAGAGAGAATGCACTTCCGCTTCCGGTCCAGAGAGTTCAGTGTCGTTGTCGAATATATGACATGTAAAGTTGGAGCTAGTAAACTACCTCGACTACGTCTACTCTCACGTCTCCTGTCTCGTTGTTTTCTAACGCCACACTGTCAACATTGTGTAACCCTGTTGAAATGTATTCATTATTATAAGATATTATTTTGAATAAATAATTTCATAATTTAATAAATAGAATTTACGGTTAAATTGTTAAGATTCATTGACCAACAAGGACGTTATGATTTTGCTCAATGAGAGAAATGCATATTGGGTAATGTTCATGTTTTACTGAATACAGCATCTAAAAATGTTAAATATTTGTTGTGTAATAATATATGTGAAAATGCTTTAAAAATGCCTGTAAGAATAGGAAGAAAGAGGTACACAAATGTTTTGTGAAGTTAGTTTTTTTTAAACTCTGGTGAAGGAGCCAATCACATTGGAGGTCAAAGGGCGAGGGAGGGAGTTGAGAGAGAGCGACGAAGGAGTAAGAGGGAAGAAGCGTTTGGTCTGCTGAAAAGAAAAATACGAAATGTTATGTTAAGGTGTACACCATTTTTAGTGAAAGTGTTCAACCAGGACTCTTATACTAAACTTTAATGGTGATATTTCTGTCCGTTTTGAGTGAACTACTCAGCACAAGAAGACCGAAAGAAGTTTAAGTTAGCTGCTGACTTAGTGACTAGTGCTTTCGCATGGACTTTGCTAACAAGCTAGCGACCAGCGACCTCGACTAGCAAAGCCTGTGTGAAACTGAAACGGACGACGAAAACGACCCCGACGGAGCCGGATAGCGTTGCCGAGTGGTGGACTTTGCCGAGATCGTCAGCATCGTGAATCGTTTTGTCACATCTCCTCCTGCTGCCGCCGCCTTGGATCTTGTGTATTGGAGGCTACATTCCATTGAGGACAGGTACCGTTCTTTTGTTTTTGCCTGCGTGGGGAAGCAGCCATTTTGTTTTTGCCTGCGAGATGAAGCAGCCATTTTGTTTAAGGCTACAACGTTCACAAGCTACACTCAGGCCTGCATCATTCGAACTGGGTATTTGAAATTAGGCTAGGTTATTGCCGGCTATTTTTTTTTCTTGGGCCCTTATGTTTCAATGTGTATGTGTATGCATTTGACTGGGAGACTTCAAAAGACATTTGAAAACGAAGCATTTACATACTGAACAATATTTTCTAAGTAAATATTTTACACTTATTATAACACAGTGGTGTTGAATTATTACTTTTGATATTTTAAGTTAATTAAGAAAGAGAGTATTGCATATAGCCCAACCCAGCCACTGAGGATGCACAAGCCAGTGCATCCTTAGTGCCGGTCTCAAGCCCGGACAAATGGGGAGGGTTGCGTCAGGAAGGGCATCCGGCGTAAAATCTTTGCCAAATCAAATATGCGGATCATAAATAAGACTTACATACCGGATGGGTCGAGGCCCGGGTTACCAACGACCGCCACCGGTACTGTTAACCAGCAGGGTGTCGGTGGAAACTATGCTACTGTTGGGCGAAGGAGAAGGAGAGGGGGAAAGCATGTCCAGAGGCAGCTAGAGAGGAGGAAGGGTAGGCATGTGGAGGTGAGAGTTGGAACTTTGAATGTTGGCACTATGACTGGTAAAGGGAGAGAGCTGGCTGACATGATGGAAAGAAGAAAGGTAGGCATACTGTGTGTGCAAGAGACCAGGTGGAAGGGGAGTAAGGCCAGGAGTATCGGAGGTGGATTCAAACTCTTCTACCATGGTGTGAATGGGAGGAGTAATGGGGTAGGGGTAATTCTGAAGGAAGAGTATGTCAAGAGCGTGTTGGAGGT
This sequence comes from Lampris incognitus, assembly GCF_029633865.1. Taxonomy (NCBI): domain Eukaryota; kingdom Metazoa; phylum Chordata; class Actinopteri; order Lampriformes; family Lampridae; genus Lampris; species Lampris incognitus. The sequence goes on along the minus strand of NC_079212.1, from coordinate 107,040,126 downwards.
GTAGAGAGTGTCAGACAGAGTGATGAGTATGAAGCTGGAAATTGAAGGTTTATTGCTGAATGTTATCAGCACATATGCCCCGCAAGTTGGGTGTGAGATGGATGAAAAAGAAGAATTCTGGTGTGAATTGGACGACATGGTGGAGAGGGTACCCAAGGAGGAGAGAGTGGTGATTGGAGCGGACTTCAATGGACATGTTGGTGAAGGGAACAGAGGTGATGAGGAGGTGATGGGAAGGTATGGAGTCAAGAAGAGAAATGTGGAAGGACAGATGGTGGTCGATTTTGCAAAAAGGATGGAAATGGCTGTGGTGAATACATATTTCAAGAAGAGGGAGGAACACAGGGTGACATACAAGAGTGGAGGAAAGTGCACACAGGTGGACTATATCTTATGTAGAAGGCGCCATCTAAAAGGGATTGGAGACTGCAAGGTGGTGACAGGGGAGAACGTAGCTAGGCAGCATCGGATGGTGGTCTGTAGGATGACTTTGGAGACCAAGAAGAGGAAGCGAGTGAAGACACAGCCAAAGATCAAATGGTGGAAGTTGAAGAAGGAAGACTGTTGTGTGGAGTTCAGGCAGGAGTTAAGTCAGGCACTGGGTGGTAGTGAAGAGTTGCCAGATGGCTGGACAACCACTGCAGAAATAGTGAGGGAGACAGCTAGGAAGGTACTTGGTATGTCATCAGGACAGAGGAAGAAAGACAAGGAGACTTGGTGGTGGAATGAGGAAGTACAGCAAATTATACAGAGGAAAAGGTTGGCAAAGAAGAAGTGGGATAGTAAGAGAGATGAAGAAAGTAGACAGGAGTACAAGGAGATGCAGCGTAAAGCAAAGAGAGAGGTGGCAAAGGCAAAGGAAAAGGCGTATGGTGAGTTGTATGGCAGATTAGACACTAAGGAAGGAGAAAAGGACTTGTACCGATTGGCTAGACAGAGGGACCAAGCTGCAAAGGATGTGCAGCAAGTTAGGGCGATCAAGGATAGAGATGGAAATGTGCTGACAAGCGAGGAGAGTGTGCTAAGAAGGTGGAAGGAATACTTTGAAGGGCTGATGAATGAAGAAAATGAGAGAGAGAGAAGGTTGGATGATGTAGGGATAGTGAATCAGGAAGTTCAGCGGATTAGCAAGGAGGAACTGAGGGCAGCTATGAAGAGGATGAAGAGTGGAAAGGCAGTTGGTCCTGATGACATACCTGTGGAGGCATGGAGATGTTTAGGAGAGGTGGCAGTGGAGTTTTTAACTAGATTGTTTAACACAATCCTGGAAAGTGAGAGGATGCCTGAGGAGTGGAGAAGAAGCATACTGGTACCGATTTTCAAGAACAAGGGCGATGTGCAGAACTGTAACAACTACAGAGGTATAAAGTTGATCAGCCACAGCATGAAGATTTGGGAAAGAGTAATAGAAGCTAGGTTAAGAGGAGAGGTGATGATCAGCGAGCAGCAGTATGGTTTCATGCCACGAAAGAGCACCACAGATGCGATGTTTGCTTTGAGAATGTTGATTGAGAAGTATAGAGAAGGCCAGAAAGAGTGGCATTGTGTCTTTGTAGATTTAGAGAAAGCTTATGACAGAGTGCCGAGAGAGGAGGTGTGGTATTGTATGAGGAAGTCAGGAGTTGCAGAGAAGTATGTAGGAATGGTGCAGGATACGTATGAGGGAAGTGTGACAATGGTGAGGTGTGCGGTTGGAATGACAGATGGGTTCAAGGTGGAGGTGGGATTACATCAAGGATCGGCTCTGAGCCCTTTCTTGTTTGCAATGGTGATGGACAGGTTGACGGACAAGATCAGGCAGGAGTCTCCATGGACGATGATGTTCGCGGATGACATTGTGATCTGTAGCGAGAGTAGGGTGCAGGTTGAGGAGAGCCTGGAGAGGTGGAGGTATGCACTGGAGAGAAGAGGAATGAAAGTCAGTAGGAGCAAGACGGAATACCTATGCATGAATGAGAGGGAGGACAGTGGAATGGTCAGGATGCAAGGAGTGGAGGTGACGAAGGCATATGAGTTTAAATATTTGGGGTCAACTGTCCAAAGTAATGGGGAGTGCAGTAGAGAGGTGAAGAAGAGAGTGCAGGCAGGGTAGAGTGGGTGGGGAAGAGTGTCAGGAGTGATTTGCGGCAGAAGGGTACCAGCAAGAGTTAAAGGGAAGGTTTACAAGATGGTTGTGAGACCAGCTATGTTATATGGTTTGGAGACAGTGGCACTGATGAAAGGACAGGAGGCGGAGCTGGAGGTGGCAGAGTTGAAGATAAGATTTTCACTGGGAGTAACGAAGAAGGACAGGATTAGGAATTATTATATTAGAGGGACAGCTCAAGTTGGACGGTTTGGAGACAAAGCAAGAGAGACAAGACTGAGATGGTTTGGACATGTGTGGAGGAGAGATGCTGGGTATATTGGGAGAAGGATGCTGAATATGGAGCTTCCAGGAAAGAGGAAAAGAGGAAGGCCAAAGAGGAGGTTTATGGATGTGGTGAAGGAGGACAAGCAGGTGGCTGGTTTGACAGAGGAAGACGCAGAAGACAGGAAGAGATGGAAACAGATGATCCGCTGTGGCGACCCCTAACGGGAGCAGCCGAAATTAGTAGTAGTAGTAGCATTGCATATAGCCTACTAAGTAGTCATTACACACATACAAGTTAAACACTGATATGTTTATTAGTGAAACCCCACTTATTTGATGGGGTCCTCCCTATAGTCCCCGGGTCCTATAGTCCCCGGGTCCTATGTTCCCCGCTTTGTATGAGACCGGGGAATATCAGACCTTTTTGTATACAGAGGGCCCTATATTCCCCACTTTTCCCCAAAAGGGTCCTATGTTCCCCGTTTTGTATGTGCAGGGGAACATAGGACCTTTCTTTATAAAAAGGGTCCTATGTTCCCCTAGGGCACCCGGGGAACATAGGACCCTTTTTATAAAGAAAGGTCCTATGTTCCCCGGTCAGCAGGTTTGACGCTGTTTGGCGCAAAAAGTGCATTTTCAATAATGCATTATTTAGGGCAGATTATTAAGAAGACAATGAATCATACGATTTCTATTTTTATATCACAAAAACGAATTCACAAAGTCCAGGTTGGTTAAAGTATGTGGAAACTTTCGACACTAAACCAATTTTAACTTATTAGGCTATAGCCTATATTTGGGCGCATAACCCACCCCGGTAGTTCTCGGTATGCTTGAAATGTGTCACTTATCGAGGAAAATGCGCCTCGCCTATGTCTGAATGTAATATACACTCACTGGCCACTTTATTAGGTACACCTTGCTAGTACCGGGTTGGACCCCCTTTTGCCTTCAGAACTGCCTTAATCCTTCGTGGCATAGATTCAACAAGGTACTGGAAACATTCCTCAGAGAGTTTGGTCCATATTGACATGATAGCATCACGCAGTTGCTGCAGATTTGTCGGCTGCACATCCATGATGCGAATCTCCCGGTCCACCACATCCCAAAGGTGCTCTATTGGATTGAGATCTGGTGACTGTGGAGGCCATTTGAGTACAGTGAACTCATTGTCATGTTCAAGAAACCAGTCTGAGATGATTCGAGCTTTATGACATGGCGCGTTATCCTGCTGGAAGTAGCCATCAGAAGATGGGAACACTGTGGTCATAAAGGGATGGACATGGTCAGCAACAATACTCAGGTAGGCTGTGGCATTGACACGATGCTCAATTGGTACTAAGGGGCCCAAAGTGTGCCAAGAAAATATCCCCCACACCATTACACCACCACCACCAGCCTGAACCATTGATACAAGGCAGGATGGATCCATGCTTTCATGTTGTTGATGCCAAATTCTGACCCTACCATCCGAATGTCGCAGCAGAAATCGAGACTCATCAGACCAGGCAACGTTTTTCCAATCTTCTATTGTCCAATTTTGGTGAGCCTGTGCGAACTGTAGCCTCAGTTTCCTGTCCTTAGCTGACAGGAGTGGCACCCGGTGTGGTCTTCTGCTGCTGTAGCCCATCTGCCTCAAGGTTTGACGTGTTGTGCGTTCAGAGATGCTCTTCTGCATACCTCGGTTGTAATGAGTGGTTATTTGAGTTACTGTTGCCTTTCTATCAGCTCGAACCAGTCTGGCCATTCTCCTCTGACCTCTGGCATCAACAAGGCATTTTCGCCCACAGAACTGCCGCTCACTGGATATTTTCTCTTTTTTGGACCATTCTCTGTAAACCCTAGAGATGGTTGTGCATGAAAATCCCAGTAGATCAGCAGTTTGTGAAATACTCAGACCAGCCCGTCTGGCACCAACAACCATGCCACGTTCAAAGTCACTTAAATCACCTTTCTTCCCCATTCTGATGCTCGGTTTGAACTGCAGCAGATCGTCTTGACCATGTCTACATGCCTAAATGCATTGAGTTGCTGCCATGTGATTGGCTGATTAGAAATTTGCGTTAACGAGCAGTTGGACAGGTGTGCCTAATAAAGTGGCCGGTGAGTGTAGTAAGCCTATGCTCCTTGGGCAATTGTACCCGGGCGTAGCTCAGTCGGTAGAGCTCTCGCCTATGGATCGCAAGGTTGTGAGTTCGATCCCGGGTGCCGCCAACTCAGCGTATGAGTAGCACATTGTGCGAGAAGTGCTGGGAGCTGAGGATAGGTGTTGTGTTCCGTCCTCAGCAGTCCATCTCCCAGAGGTCTAGTGCATTGTACCAGGGATAGACTCCTGCGAAAGCTAGCTGATACCCACAATAGGCCAATTCCGACCCACTTCTTCTATGTTCGCTAGAAAGCCGTCGTTCCTATCATAACCACACCAGCTTATTGGGAAAAGCATCTGACAGATATTAGATAGAAACCATCTGCTCAGTAAGGCCCTTTAAGCATCATAATTGTAATGATAATAATAATAATAACATAATAATAATGACAATAATAATAATAATAATAATAGCCTAATAATAATAATGATGATGATGATGATGATGATGATGATAATAATAATAACAATATAGCCTTATATTAGAAATGCTAAAAATTGGATAATTGAAATATTTATAATTATAAAGTAGGCTAATATAGCATGGTAATAACAAAATAATAACAATATCTGCCTGGTCTCTTAAGATTCTAAGATGCTGTATGCTACAGAAATAACGGGACATAGGCCTAGGCTAATGAATACGCCTTTTTGACAAAATATGAATGAAAGGCTAATCAACAACGCTAAAGCTGAATCACAAAACACATATTGCTCGAAAAATAATTTATAAATAGCCAAATGCACACATGATTTCGAGTTTGGAAATATTTAAAACTTGTCGTGAATGTGTGGTCATCTGCACGCAAGTTTCCTGGCGTTCTAAACCACATGATCAAAATTCACCAATATCTAAACCGCCCGCCAACTTGCAACAGTTTGCAACAATCGGTTGTTATCGGTGAAAACTCGTGGACTCACTGTCATGTGCTTACTAGCCTACAAGAAGACAAACAATGGCGATAGTTATGGATGGTGATCGAGGGGGCAAAGTGTTGGTACATGAGAACTTCAGATATCAAAAGCGCCGCACCAATCAAGACACCATTAGATGGAGGTGCTGGAGGTGGAACTGTAGAGTGCCACTGATCACAAATAGATTTGAAGTGGAGGACGTGGATGCTAACATTATTGTGCACGATGTTGGGGAACACGTGCATCCCCCTGACGGAGAAATGGTGCACCGTGCAGAATTCCGACAGGGGGTGATTGCAGAAGTTGCGAGGGAGCCAACAGTCCCAATCAGAATGATCTATAATGCGCAAAGGGTCCTGCAGCATCGGCAACGTCAAATCCAAGGTGGCGGCGACAGACCACCACCACAAGGAACCTTGAGGCAGATGGGCTACAGCAGCAGAAGACCACACCGGGTGCCACTCCTGTCAGCTAAGAACAGGAAACTGAGGCTACAATTCGCACAGGCTCACCAAAATTGGACAATAGAAGATTGGAAAAACGTTGCCTGGTCTGATGAGTCTCGATTTCTGCTGCGACATTTGGATGGTAGGGTCAGAATTTGGCGTCAACAACATGAAAGCATGGAGCCATCCTGCCTTGTATCAACGGTTCAGGCTGGTGGTGGTGGTGTAATGGTGTGGGGGATAATTTCTTGGCACACTTTGGGCCCCTTAGTACCAATTGAGCATCGTGTCAACGCCACAGCCTACCTGAGCATTGTTGCTGACCATGTCCATCCCTTTATGACCACAGTGTTCCCATCTTCTGATGGCTACTTCCAGCAGGATAACGCGCCATGTCATAAAGCTCGAATCATCTCAGACTGGTTTCTTGAACATGACAATGAGTTCACTGTACTCAAATGGCCTCCACAGTCACCAGATCTCAATCCAATAGAGCACCTTTGGGATGTGGTGGACCGGGAGATTCGCATCATGGATGTGCAGCCGACAAATCTGCAGCAACTGCGTGATGCTATCATGTCCATATGGACCAAACTCTCTGAGGAATGTTTTCAGCACCTTGTTGAATCTATGCCACGAAGGATTAAGGCAGTTCTGAAGGCAAAAGGGGGTCCAACCCAGTACTAGCAAGGTGTACCTAATAAATTGGCCAGTGAGTGTATATGGATGCAATGTTCAGAACGTGCCCCCGCCCCTTCAGCCAAGTTTTTACAGTACTTGGAAACATGCATGGCTTCGTTATCCCTCTTGTGCATGCGCTGATGGGCCAGTGCACAATTGGGCACTACCGGCAGGTGCTCGATTGCATCAAACGGGAAACCAGCAGAGGTGGAAAAAGTACAAAAATATTGTACTCAAGTAAAAGTACCAATACTTTGATTAAATATTACTCAAGTAGAAGTAAAAGTACTCATCTGAAAATGTACTCAAGTAAAAGTAAAAAGTAGTTCATTTGAAATGTACTTTAAGTAAAAGTTACTTAGTTACTTTCTTTGTGTGGGGTGTGAGGGTAGTAAAAATAGGACAAGGGGTCAGAAATCCATAACTATTTTGTTTTTAATTAAAGAACAAGTGTAACAAATGTAAGCGCAATAACAACAACTTCACAACAACTGAACTTCTTGTTCAGTTTAAGTAGCATCTTAAAGTTAGTTGAGCTCATCCATTCAGTGGTACAACATTAAACATGCTTACTCTCACGTTTTCTCTCTCTCACTCTCTCTCTCACATGCACACACTCTCCCTCTCTCTCCCTCCCACCCTCTCTCTCTCTCACTCACACAGGTAAAAAGTACAAAGTAATGCCCACATGATGACGCTCATAAGTGTTGCTACAAAGTCAAACTGACATAAAGGAGCAGCAATATTCCAGAGGAGACATGCTTGTGTGTGTGTGTGTGTGTGTGTGTTTGTGTGTGTGTGTGTGTGTGTGTGTGTGTGTGTGTGTGTTTGTTAACCGTCAGAGAATGAGAATGTGTTAATGCCATCTCCACAGCTGCAAGAGCGCTATAGAGGGCATGTGTGTGTAAGTGCGATAACAACAAAGAATACCTACACAAATGTAAGTGTAATTACAACAACATACATGTCAACACCAACAGCTGTTATACTGCAAATCAAGGCCGCTAGTTTTGTGACACCCTGAATCACCTGTAACCTAGTCTACAAACTTCTTGTTCAGTTTAAGCAGCTGCTGATTTTCAAAGTTAATTGAGCTCATCCATTTAGTGGTAAAAAACATTAAACAGGCTTGTGCACGCCTACTTTCTCTCTCTGTCTCTCTCTCTGAGAGGTACAAACTACAAAGTAATGTCCACATGATGACGCTCACAAGTGTTACAAAATTAAAGGAACTAACATAAAAGAGCAGCAATATTCCAGAGAGGAATATTGCAAATCAAGGCCACTAGTTTTGTGACACCCTAAATCACCTATAACCTAGTCTACAAACTTCTTTTTCAGTTTAAGCAGCAGCTGATTTTCAAAGTTAGTTGAGCTCATCCTTGCTCGCTTTGCAGTGAACAGTAATCCAGCACAACTGAAAAGCCGCTCGCAGGCAGCTGAAGCAGGCAGGCCGGTGTTGAGTTTCAGAGAGAGTTTTTTTTAAATTTGGAAAGGAGTTTAGCAGATCCATATCGTTTGGGATACAGGCTAGGTACCCTTCCAACTCCCCTGTACCTTCTGACGTTCTGGACTTCATTGAGGAGAAGAAATCATCTTCATCTGAGGAATGTTGTCCAACTTGCTCCACTTCCACCTCTGCCATCTGGTCAAGGTGTTGTCTGACATAAGCCAGACCTGTCGAGTGACAAACAACACATTTCTGACAATTAAGACTTGATTAATTTACCAAGAGTGCACCATAATGCATAATGCCTTATAGCACTGACCACATTGTATTGAGTATAAAACAAAGTAGAGCTCCAATAAACTGTTGAAAAGCAGTTTATTATAAGATGCAATCATACCTGTTTCTATGACATCCGGCCTCTCTGTCCAGGTGGTCTTGAACTTCGGTAGAAGTATTGCTGCCGCAATCAGTTCTGGGTCCATCATCATCTCACCAAAACGCTTTTGGACACCATCCTGAATGGCTTTGATGAGTGGTAGACACATCTTGGATGAGGTCTCCTGCCTTTTGAGTTTTGCTTGTAGCTGACATATCACTGGAAGAAGCCACCCTAAGTGTGTGTTGGTCTCTGACTGAAGTATGTTCAAGGCCTTTACCAGAGGTTTCATCACCGAGCAGTAATCAGTCAGGAAAGCAATTTCTGCTTGAGTCAGCCTGGCATAAATAGAATACAAACAATTGTTAGGAAATCAAGCAGGAAAAGTTAAGTTTCAAGTATGTAAACACACATTCACACTTTCACACTGTTGAAATGCAAATTAAAACTTACGTTTTTAATTTGAATTCTTCACAAATATTCCTGATTGCCTCCTCCCCTTTCTCTTGTATGATCCATATGATTCTCTCCACAGCCATGAATGTTGAATTCCACCGCGTTTGATTTGGTCGGATGAGCTGGAGTCGGCAATGATCTTCCACAACTTCTGCTGCCATGTATGAACGACCCGTATTGTTCCACATGGCTTGACATTTCCCAAAGGCTGCACGTGATAGTCTCTTGTATGTGTCCATCTTCTTTTCTGCTATCTCAGCATCTGTTGTGGCAACTAAGTTGAGAAGATGGCATGCACACCTTTGGTGTGTAGGAAGTTGGTACTCCAGGCCATTATCTTGCTCCAGGATGCTGAATGTGTCCAGGTAGTTAGCTGTGGGCTCATCATCAATTGAATCTCTGTCCGACTCAGCATCTGATTCTGCATCCTCAGACTGACTCTGTTCTCCGAAGACACTAAAAGCTTTAACGAAGTTTGAGCCACTATCTGTTGTGGTTCTCACCACTTTGCCCCTAATTCTATACTGACAGTATATGTCGTCAAGTGCCGCTGCAAGGACATCAAAGGTGTGGGACCCTCTTAACCTCTTACATGCAAGCGCAGCTGATCTCCTCTCAAAGGTTTCTTCATCCACCCAATGACCCGTCACCCCAATAAAACTTTGCTGGTGTGCAGTCCAACAATCTGTAGTGGTGGCAACGTAGCTCACTTTACTGAGATGGGACATGACATTCTTCTTCATCTGAATGGCAGATGCCTCTAATCTTGTCCGGACAGTGGACCTGGAAATGACCTTGCATTGTGGATTTAGCGTTGTCAAAAGTTCTTTGAATGCAGGTTGTTCAACCAAACTAAATGTATGAAGGCCCTCACATATTAGCCTAATGATGATCTTGTCGATCTTGCCTTGTGGCACACGGCGGTTGCCTCCCACTGTCATGGCATCTTTTATATTTGTTTGCTTGCTTGGACTTGGTGGATTTGCTTGGTGGGTTCGCTTCCCTGGCTTTGCTCGGCTAAAAGCCAGCTGTTTCGATGGATGTTTCCTCTGTGAAAAAAAAGAAAAGGGTATTATCAGTAGAGGAATCAATGTGGTGCGTATTAAACACACTGAAATTAAAACTTTGATAAATAAAAGTTTTCTATTTCTTTAGTCATCACATTTTGTCTATTACATTGTATTAAGCACAATATGCCACAATCCAGAGGGTATTACAATGCTGCACCCTTCCCAACAAAATCAATGATTTGGATTTGAATGCTAAAATTGAGATTTCAAATCAACATCAAAAGCCAATGTGTTTCTATAGCCTACCAGTATTATGATACAGAGGAAGGAGACATATCAATGCATGTGTAATCATCATAGCTGCTTGCATGCACACAGAGCAACAATCGCCTACTAGTGATCTAATCCCTTGTCGTTGATATGAAGGAGTCAAAACAATCTTTTCTGGGTCTGCCTAGTAGGCGGTGAGCTACGAGGCCTTATCGTGCAGTCGTGCACCCTCCTTACAATCGAACGAAACCAACTTTTTTTGAAAGGTCTGACCATGCTGAACATGTTAACAAATGTTAACATTGAAAATTTTGGGTTGCACGTCAGGTTTCAGGTACTCAATGCATTTCAGTGTATTTCCCTCCATTGGCTCTCCATGAGCAAGGGGAAGGTGTGACATCTGTCTCTGCATGTTTAATCACATCTAGAGGACACAAGCTTTTGGAAAATGTATGGTTTCAGTGGTATTATTGGCTTTCCATAATAGTAGAGACCAAAATTTAAAGTCTTTCTACTTGATTTGCCTTGTAAATCGAGTAGAAAGACTTTACATTCTGGCCTTTATTATTTAGAGAAAGCCAATAATACCACTAAAACCATACATTTATCACTAGATGTGATTAACTTGCAAAGACAGATGTCACACTTTTCCCTTGCTCATGGAGAGTCATGTTCCTGTAATTGTAATGCATTTCCAATGGAGGGAAATACATTGAAATGCATTGAGTACCTGAAACATGAAATGCAACCCAAAATTTTCAATGTTAACATTTGTTAACATGTTCAGCATGGTCAGACGTTTTTAAAAAAAGTTGGTTTCGTTCGATTGTAAGGAGGGTGCACGGTAAGGCCCCTTAGCTCCCCGCCTATAGTGGAGGAGCGCTGAGTGCCCTGTAATGTTGGTTAGGCAAAGTGCCTCACACTACAACCCTCTCTGTTAACACAGTTGATACATTTGATTTGACTGTAAATTCAAAGACACAATCAAATTGAAACCCGTGGCAATTTCGACGGGGTAACACCGACTATTCATAGCAGCTAAATTTAACCAAGGCTAATTTCCCCGAGTCCACTCAAGACTACTAGCAACTAACAGTTAGCCTTTACACACTCAAGTACCAGGGGCTAGCTGTTATGCAAATTTAGCCAATGTCCTAAAGACTTAAACAGACTGCAAATATACATTACGCGTTTTGTATCTGTTTGAAGTACAATAAACATGCGGATTGTCGGCTGGAGCGAGTTCATTTGGTACTTAATGATGTGTCACGTTTGATTATGTTAGCATAGCAGCTAATTAGAATGTGCTGGCTAGCTGTGGGTTTCTTCTACTGTCAATGGTTGCAGGTGCTAGCATAAAAATGCCCACGAAATGGGGTGAGCCTGGGTTGGCTATATTAAATAAAACTACTAATGAGACAGCAGAAATACTTACCAAAACATGCTTCTGCAGATTTGAAGTGGAGTTGTTGAAAGCAGACAGGTACTTCACTGCTGGGAGGCACATCTTGCACTGCATGATGATGCTGTTGCCTTTCCTACGCTTGAACAAAAAGAAATCTTCCAAATGTGGCCAAGGATTTTTTTTCTGCATCTAGTTCTACAGACTTCGATGTTTCAGCTTGAGCTTCATCTATTATTTCTAGGTCCGGATCTTCTGGACCGCAACCGCTGGCCGTGCCTGCTTTGTCGACCTCCATTCTAGCACTAGAAACTAAAAACTTCGCGCCAACTAACCTAGCTTGTCCGCGCGCGCCCTCTATGTTCACGCGCCAGTGCTAATCACATCATCATTTGTCACTGTTGGTTCTGGCCATTGGTTTACTGTCTATGGTTCTGGCGCGTATTTTTCCCCTGTAGGTTGAATTGTTATTTTTACTCAGTAACGGATAGGATTTATAAAGTAACTAAGTACAATACTTGAGTCAAAACATACTCAAGTAAAATACAAAATACCGATTTTAAATTGTACTTAAAAAATACAAAATACACAAAAAAGTATTCAATACAGTAACGTGAGTAAATGTATTTCGTTACTTTCCACCTCTGGAAACCAGGAGGATTACGCAGCACCACTGGGCACCTCAAAAGGTCATATGCGACTTTGAACAGGCACTTATCAATGCGCTGGAAACAGAACTTCCAAGGGCACAAGTGAGTGGATGCTACTTCCATTTCAGTCAAGCCCTGTGGAAGAGGGTGCAAAGACTTGGACTGACTACTGCATTCCGGGATGACCTTCAGTTGGCAGCAGTCATCCGCAAGGTGATGGCACTCGGCGACCTACCACTGGACACAGTTCAAGGCAACTTCGCCCTGCTCGTTCACCACCCAGACACGAGGCGCGTCCAGCGGGACCATCCAGAGCTGCATGACTTCCTGCAGTATGTTGGGAACACATACGTCCACGATTGAGCCCTCTTCCCACATCCAATGTGGAACGTCTATGCACGCAACATGGAGCAAAGGACCAACAACCACGTTGAGTGTAAGTGACTAAGACTTATTTTCTGATTTATTGAATAATCAGCGAACAGACTTTATTTTTGATGTGTGGCCCATAAAACGCTTAACATTTTCATGCGACACCACAGAAGCGTGCAGGCTATGATAACGTAGGCCAATTGTATGATTATGGTTGTGTAAATTAGGCTATACTGTTTTTAGTCGATTATTTGTATCATTATTTAAAAAAATAATATAGCATCGGTGTAGGACTCACAGTCAACCATTGCTTTGGATACTCTTAAAGCTTGATGAATCTACATTGTTTCCATCAATTAGCTGTGGAATTCACCATAGGCTATGTGTTTAACTTTCATTTTAAAAATCAGTTTAACACAATCCAGCATAATTTTTGGAGGTCTACATCACACAAAGGCCTACACTCCTAAAGCTGTATTATGCATTCATGTTTATCAAGCCACTGTCAACATGTTCAGCATATTCACATTTCTTTAACAGTTTACATGATTAACCTCTTGTTTTTGTTTTTGTAGCTTATCATCGCACTCTAAATGATGCGGTCCAAGTGCGCCACCCATCCCTTTGGATGTTTCTGCGCCACATTAAGGACCAGCAAACCCTGGCAGAGGAAAGGCTGGAGATGGCGGAGCGAGGAGATGCTCCCCCAAGGCGGAAGCCCAAGTGGAGGAGGTTGGAGGCCCGTCTCCTGCGGCTCAAGGGTCAACTGGATGCTGGTCACAGAGATTTGGAATCATATTGGAGGGCTGTAAGCCATCACATTTTCAGATAGGCTGAGTAGAGGTTTTAGCCCCTCTTTGTTGAGTAGCCTAATGGGCTAGGACTACTCATTTTGCTTTTTTGAAGAAGAAAAAAGCCTTAACGTTAGGCTAGTTAGGCCTTGGAGATTTTTGTTTTAGACCATGCCTTTTCTGGGGGGCTTCTGCCATAGACCAACCCTTTTTCAGCCAAGCTTTTACTAGAAGCATTTTGTTATTAATAGCCTATTATCAGTGTTACTATTGATAGTATTATGCCTGTAATTGTTATTTGTTATTAGGCCTCTTTTATAATTAGGCTATTATTATTATTATTATTATTAAAGAAGAACATCAAAGGATGTAAGGTAGCACTCATCAAATGAAAAAAAAAGACACAATTCTCTATTTTACCATTTCATTGTTTGGCATCAGTCAATAACTTGGCCGGGTGGTCTTCTTCAGAAACCTTAATGACTGATGCCAAACAATAAAATGGTGAAATAGAGGACTGCCTCTGTTGTTTTTTTACCATTTGGTGAGTGTTACCTTACATCCTTTGATGTTCGTCTTTGATTCATGTTTTTGGTTTAGCACCTCCACAAGCCTTTAGTTTTTTGAGAAGCACATATTATTATTATTAGGCAATTAGCCTATTGTGTAAGGTAGGCGGCCCCCGTTGATGGATACTTTGTGCTGGTCCTAAATTCCCAAGTCCTGGTCTAAGTTCTCTGCCTAAAAAGTCCATCATTAAAGTCTTTTTGAAAGAAAGTCTGCCAAGTGATTTAATATGGAAAACGAACTGCAAAGTAACAAGAAAGTGGCTGAAGTGTCCGGTGCTGTGCAAATTGAACATTGAGCGAAGGTGGAAATGGCTAGGTTATACTGGTAGGCGGGCCTACTGCAAGACAAACTTGCGTTGATTGCCGACTGTCCATGCTGAGCCGGAGAGCCAACTAACTAGGCCTACTGCAGTAAATATCGGTAAGAAATAACAATAAAGCAAATTACAGCCTCCTCTATAGGCCGAATTTGGATACACACTCAAGGTGGCCTGCGATATACAACAGCCAACAATGGTAATACGGCCTAATTTAATCAGCGGAGGAATAGATTGTCGTAGCCTACATCTCAGCCATGACCCCAGTTTTTATTATTTTGGACCCGTTAAGGAAATAATTTGCAAAAAGGGTTCTAAGTTCCCCGGTTTGTTCCTCGATTGGCAATAGCGGGGAATATAAGACCCTTTATTTGGAAAAAGGTCCTATGTTCCCCTGGAAACAGCGGGGAATATAGGACCCTTTTTCCAAAAGAGGGTTCTATGTTCCCCGGTGTCTATTGCAACGGGGATTATAGGACCTTTTTAGGGGAAAACGGGGAATATGGGACCCTTTTTTTTCGAAAGGGTCCTATGTTCCCCGATCGGGGAACATAGGACCCGGGGAATATAGGACCCGGGGACTATAGGCACGGCCCCTATTTGATTAGAGGTTTTAAAGAACACAGGATCGCCACCTCTCACTATAGCCAAACCCGCTAGAGAGGCGCTACAATTGCAAACAAGAAAGGGCTTAGAGCCGATCCTTTATGTAATCCCACCTCCATCTTGAACCCATCCATCACTCCTACCACACCTCACCACTCACACTGCCTTCATACATATCCTGCACCACACTTACATACTTCTCTGCCACTCCTGACTTCCTCATACAATACCACGTCTCCTCTCATGGCACCCTGTCATATGCTTTCTCTTAATCCAAAAAGACTCAATGTCACTCCTGACATTTGCTGTTCTCCATCAACTCTCTCAAAGCCAACATTGCATCTGTAGTGCTCTTTTGTCGCATGAAACCATACTGCTGTTTCATTTAATCACCACTTCTCTTAACCCAGCTTCCACTACTCTTTCCCATAACTTCATGCTGTGGCTGATCAACTTTGTACCTCTGTAGTTGCTACATATCTGCACATAACCCTGATTCTTGAAAATTAGTATCAGTATGCTTCTTCTCCTCTCCTCGGGTATCTTCTCCCTTTCCAAGATTGCATTAAACAATCTAGTCAATCTGTCTAGCCAATCAGTACAAGTCATTTTCTCCTTCCTACCTCCCAGTGCCTTT
The DNA here is from genome assembly GCF_029633865.1 of Lampris incognitus. Lineage (NCBI taxonomy): Eukaryota > Metazoa > Chordata > Actinopteri > Lampriformes > Lampridae > Lampris > Lampris incognitus. The sequence continues at coordinate 107,024,679 of NC_079212.1, read as the reverse complement.
CTTAACTCCTCCCTGAACTCCACACAACAGTCTTCCTTCTTCAACTTCCACCAGTTGATCCTTGGCTCTGCCTTCACTCTCTTCCTCTTCTTGGTCTCCAAAGTCATCCTACAGACCACCATCTGATGCTGCTTAGCTACGTTCCCTCCTTTCGCCATCTTGCAGTCTCCAATCCCTTTCAGATTGTGCCTTCTACACAAAATATAGTCCACCTGTGTGCACTTTCCTCCACTCTTATATGTCACCCTGTCTGTGCAATCAACATTGGAAGCAGCAGCGACCTGTCAGGGTCGCTCATACCAGGTGACATGGAGGGGATCTGTGTCGGAGCCTCGCAGACTGACTACAGGTGAGCCACAAGGTTCGGTTCTGGGTCCTCTCCTGTTCTCCCTGTACACGACATCCCTGGGTTCTGTTATTCGCTCGCATAACTTCTCTTACCATTGTTATGCCGATGACACCCAGATGATCTTGTCCTTCTCTCCCTCTGACACACAAGTAGAGACACGCATTGCTGCATACTTGACTGGCATCTTGGAATGGATGGCGACACACCACCTGAAGCTCAATCTGGACAAGACAGAGCTGATGTTCCTCCCGGGGAAAGGTTGCCCACACTGAGACCTGACCATCACCATTGACAACACCATGGTGATGCCAACTCGGACTGCGGGGAATCTGGGTGTGATTCTGGATGACCAACTGTCGTTTGCGGCAAATGTTGCATCGGTTGCTCGCTCCTGCAAATTTCTCCTCTATAACATCAGGAGGATTCACCCATTCCTCACCGACAAGACAGCACAGGTGCTCATCCAGGCTCTGGTCATCTCCCGGCTCGACTACGGCAACTCCGTTCTTGCTGGTGCCCCGGCGTCGGCCATCAGACCTCTGGAGCTTGTTCAGAAAGCTGCAGCTCATCTGGTGTTCAACCGCCTTGAGTTCTCCCACACAACTCCCCTTCTCACGTCCCTACACTGGCTCCCAGTAGCTGCTTGCATCCAGTTTAAGACTCTGGTGCTAGCCTACAGGGCAGTGAAAGGAACAACTCCTTCCTATCTCCAGGCCATGGTCAAGCTCTGCTGCCTCAGGACGTCTGGTTGCCCCATCGCTCAGAGGCCCCTGCTGCCGATCGACCCGGTCATGGCTCTTTTCTGTCCTGGCCCCACAGCGGTGGAATGAACTCCCTACCAATGTCAGGACAGCAGAGTCGCTGCCCATCTTTCGGCACAGGTTGAAAACTCACCTCTTCAAGAACTATTACCCTGTTACTTGCTCGTAGCATTTATTGTAGTCACTCATTTAAAAAAAAAAATCTTTCTCGCGCTTTTACTTTAGCACTGGTTTAGCTCTTAGATGCTTGTTTAGAGAGAAGATGCACTTATGACCTCCGATGTCTAGTAGTTCTGATTTCCTACGTTAAATGCACTTATTGTAAGTCGCTTTGGATAAAAGCATCGGCTAAATGACTGTAATGTAATGTAATGTAATGTAAGCAATTTCCCCTTTTAAGTGGTATTTCTGCAAAGCATGGCAGATAGCAAAATAATCCATGACATCAACCGAGGAGAAGACATGTTTTCAACAACACTGTAAAATGGTAGAGGTAACAGGAAGTAGCCATATTTTCACACGTGGGGAATGAGACACTTTTTAAAAATTGACTTGTACTTGAAGAGAGCTGTAACATCATACGAGACCATTGTTTCATTTCCCTCCATAATGATATCTCTCACCTTATTCACAAAATCCATAGTGTTTTGCATGTGATGTTCATTACTGCCTCCCAGTGGGTTAAGTATGGGTGCCTGGGCAGCATGGTGGCCCAGTAGTTACCACTGTTGCCTCACAGCAAGAAGGTCCTGGATTCGAACCCCAGGCTGTCCCAGGTTATTTCTGTGTGGGGTTTGCATGTTCTCCCTGTGTCTGCGTGGGTTTCCTCCGGATGCTCCGGTTTCTTCCCACCATCAAAAAGACATGTATATTAGGGTTAATACTCCTGTTTGTGCCCCTGACCAAGGCAATGGAAAGAATAACTGGAGTTGGTTCCCGGTTGTTGAAGCAGCCCACTGCTCCTATACAATAGGATGGGTTAAATGCAGAGAACACATTCATTGTAAGAATACAATATCGAATAAAGTGGCTTTAAAGACCCTCAGAAACTTGCCATCTTACAATGCTGTGATTGCAACTATTCCCCAATCCTCTGTGAATAGCACACATGGCCATTCAAACTCTAGTTAATGGTCATACCTATTTGCATATGAAACCAATCGTTGGTTTTGGTCATTATGCAACTGTGCTGTTTATAAGGTTGTGGGCTACCTGCAGTCATTTGAGCCTGACAAAGACACAAGGATGAGTGATGAAACGTTTCTCCCACTATCTCCAGATGAACTGATTCACCTTTCTGTGATCTTACCTTATTGAACATGCATAAAGCCAATATCAACCAGTGTTTGCAGCTGTTTGAATTTGAGTCAATGACAGAAGCTGGCAATGCAATGTAATGTTCCTTAGCTGACTGTAAGTGTTCATAGCAGATTTACAGCACAACTTTTGGTGTTCCCCTCGGGAATTGCTCTTGAGGAAATTTCATGTAATTGTACCCTCCAAAGTTGATATCAGATTTTCACCCCTGACCATATGTAATACTTGGTTAAGGTTTTTAGGGCCACAGTGAACATTTTAGGGGTACAGGTGCAAGTAATTTAAGCATAGTATTCAGCAATGTTTCTTCTGTAATTTTGTACTGTGGTACTTTGGGTGAAAATTGTAGTTTTCTCCGTTGTTCCTTTTTGGCGCTCTTGTTATGGCAGGGGGGAGGGTACTCATATGAAATGAAAATGATTTGATATAAATAAAAATTACTAGCATTTTTGGCTTGCTGGGAAGCAGGAGCCTATACGTCACTGGTCAGTCAATTTTAGTGACCGCATGACCTTTATTACAACACCATAATATTCAGTGGGGTATCAACATCAGAAATAACGTACCTGTTAGTACATACACACTAGTGAAATTGTGATGTTATGTTGTTGCCATATTGTGTAACCTATTGTTACAACCTATTGTTGGTATTATTGCCTATGTCCTTTCCACTGTGATCATACAAACTTTGAGTGCTGGCTGTTTTTATTTTTTGTTTTATGGCAGCTTTCTTAATATTATAATGATGTGCCACAGATGGGCCTCTTTATGGGAAACTATAATGGCAATAGTTTTTCCTCGGCAACAGGGGGTGTAGAATAATTTTTCATGATTTTGATGCATTTATCGCAACCGTCATGGACCAGTTAATGTCTGATGAAACATGTAGTTAATTTGGAGTTATCTATATATTTATTTCTATTTATTTATTTTTAGATTCATGTTTTAATTATGTTTTGTTTTAGGATGGCTTGGGTAAGGGCAGTGTGGCATGAGAAGAAAAAAAAAGCCAAGAAGAAGGGATGGTTCCAGACAGCTAGGTGGACAAATATTGCTGGCCAAATATTGCAAATACAACAAGACATTTCAATGAACACCACGGACCATCTGATAGTTGGAGAAAGTTTCCACTTTTGAAAGAGAATATGAAATCTTGAAGGTACAGTTACATGTTACATCTGTTATCTACACTTTGTCTCAAGATAATTAACCTGCCATATCAGTGTTATGCATTGACAAACTTTTTGCTTTGCAACTCTTTGTTGTTATTTATGATTTATAGATGACTTCAAAGAATGTGACAACTCTGACTTCACGAGTAGTGCAGAAGCTGAAGAAGGTGTAGTTGAAGCAAAAGAAGAAAAACTAAGACATTTGAACAGTGGTTGACAGGTATTATTTTTACTTCACAGTTGTCAGTCATTCACTGAGATATACTTGTGCATTCATTTATTAATCAACCAATTCTTATCTCTTTCAAAAGTAGTTAGTCATGCATATATTGCAGATGTATTGCAATGGCACACAACTATTAATGGATTTTCATGAACTCTCCCTTTTTGCCTGACAACGCAACGCTACTCAAAAGCAAAATTAATTTAGCATATTTTAATTAATTTTTATTAGTGTACTATGCTACCAAGAGCAAGCTATGTCAATTTTGGTGTCACCATGACAAAAAGGCCACAATAAGGCACCAGTGTCAGTTTGACATTTTAAAGTCTATTGGGTAGATTGCCATTAAATTTGATAAGGATTCACACTTCCATGGTATAAACATTTGTAAACTTTGGTCATTGTATTGCCATGCAGTTTGCTGAGTAGCGTTCTGTTTCCCATAGAATTAACCTTGTTGATGTCATAGAGCCCATTTCACAGTCCATTACAGCATGTAATTAAAATACTAATGTGAAACTTTTTATCTACAATACTGCTCCCACGAAGAGGAATCCTAACACATTCTTCTTTTTGATCACCCTTTCAGTTTTGTTAACTTAATAACATTTCCCTCAGCACCATCCACATCAAAGTGTGTGTCCTGCTACCTTTAAAATGCCGCCTGCTTTTCCCTCACTACCTCCAGTACTTTGTTACCGAGAAACTGGTTGGGACTTTAATTATCCGAATAAGCTCAGACTGGATAGGCCACTTCATCTGTATTGGATTTAGACTTTGATGAATATTTGAGGCCACAGCTGTTTTGGTTTCTGTTTTCTTCTTCCCCTCATTCACCTTTCTACTTTTCCTTTCCCTGCTTCCTCCAACTTACTCTCTGTAAGGAGAGTGAGGGAGCATGGGAAACCAGCAGTAGAAAGGATGCATGCATAATTGTACATACCCACTTCTCTTCTCCCACAACCTGCCTTTTGTCATGCACCACACCAGCAGGGCACAATCAGTGAAAACTGCACTTTTTCATCTTGGAACAGACTTAAGTTTTTCATTATATTTGTCTCTTGAAAATGGTGATAGTGGTGACAGTGAGGTAAAATTTGATGAAGGAGATGTCCAAGGAAATTGTCAATATCCCAACAGTAATGAAGGTTAGTTCCTTTTTTTTCTCTCCCCCGTAATGGGGGAGAGAAGACTACTTGGGAAGACTACTTGTCATGAGGGCAAGGGATATAAAAACAGCAACAAAAACGTGACAAATAACCCCTGTATTGTCTTTGCTTTAAAATTTTTTTTATCACATTACATTTTGTTAACAGAGCTAAAACCTCCGGGCTAGTTCCAAGGAAGCTGGAACATCTTCAAGAGAGAGAGCGTCTCCAGTATGCTCCAAAACCACAAGCTCACCATCCTCTCATCTTCATCCAGGTGATCAAGCTCTGGCTCTTAATTTCCACTCATTAGGGGGAAGCAGATGTCAAAGTACAGGGTTGGCAATCCCCTTTCTCCCCACCTCAGACTACTCTTAGACCGAAAAAAGGGTTCTTCAGGTCCTTATGAAGTTTTTAATTAAATTTTATAAATATTTGGCCTTTAAGTGATAGATTGGGTTCATACTGATATACTGGTATATGCTACTCCATACAACTGTAATACTAGATCAGCCAAGCTCCTTCCCTTTGACAAGAACAAGTGCTTCACTGGGAGTGTGTCCCTCCAAAATGAATGAAGTTGATCTGGACCAGAAAACAACAAAATTTGTAGCTGAATTTGATGTGCAAAAAAAAAAAAAAAGAAAAAAAGTGCAACAAAGGGGCATCCAGGTAGTGTGGTGGTCTGTTCCGTTGCCTACCAACGCAGGAATCGCCAGATCGAATCCCCGTGTTATCTCCGGCTTGGTCGGGCGTCCCTACAGACACAATTGGCCATGTCTGCAGATTGGAAGCCGGATGTGGATATGTGTCCTGGTCGCTGCACTAGCGCCTCCTGTGGTCGGTCGGGGCGCCTGTTTTGGGGAGAATAGTGTGATCCTCCCACGCACGACGTCCCCCTGGTGAAACTCCTTACTGTCAGGTGGAAAGAAGCGGCTGGTGATTCCACATGTATCGGAGGAGACGTGGTAGTCTGCAGCCCTCCCTGGATCGGCAGAGGGGTTGGCGCAGCAACAAGAAAGAGGGGGTGGATCAGCTCGGAAGAGTGGGGTAATTGGCTGGATACAATTGGGGAGGAAAAGGGATAAAAAAAGTTCAACAAAACATGTTGGTTTGGGGTTCAATGATCGATTCCCGTCCACTGCTTGTTAACTGGTGGAACAAATTTGTTTCTGTGTCACTATGCAGTAGTTCCCCTCAGCACTGTTTGTTTAAGCATCTAGATGGACTGGCTGTTACTTAGTGATACTGAAACAAAGTAGTTCCATCCATCCATCCATCCATCCATCCATCCATCCATCCATCCATCCATCCATCCATCCATCCATCCATCCATCCATCCATCCATCCATTATCCAAACTGCTTATCCTGCTCTCAGGGTTGCAGAGATGCTGGAGCCTATCCCAGCAGTCATTGGGCAGCAGGCTGGGAGACACCCTGGACAGGCTGCCAGTCCATCACAGCTAAGTAGTTCCACTAGTTAGCAAATAAGAGGACCGGAAAACAGCTTTATAATGAATCCCATAGCAGTGTGTGGTATTGCGCATCCTTAAAAACAACGTGTTTTATACTATAGACTTACTTGCCAGAACTAAGGAAGCATATAGTATGACATATATTTATGTATCAGTATACAGTGGAAACCACTTATATTGATCACAGTTACAGTGATCAACCACTTGTATGTATCAAAAAGCTTGGGGTGGAATCATTTCTATTAAATTGCTGTTTAAAGAATTCACTTATAGTAATCAAGTAGGCTGCTTACACTGTTCATTTTGGGACTTTTCATACATGACAGCATAGAAAGAGAATGTAAAACGACAGCGCTTTTTTTCCCTGGTGCATTTGCAACTGCCATTGTGGGTTATGTGTCAAATTGTGGTCACTCACTCGCTGATGACCTGCGAGTGACGTTTAGTAGGGACATTTAGTAGGACATGCTCAAAACTGATGTATGGACTGATGGAGGGCAACAAATAATGACAAAAAATGGCACCATGGGTCTGGATGGTGTCATGCTTGCTGCCTCGAGGTAACCCATCTGCTATTTTGAAACAGTCAATCTATTACTACTACAACCACTACTTTCAGCTGCTCCTGTTAGGGGTCACCATAGCGGATTATCCATTTCCATCTCCTCCTGTCCTCTGCATCTTCTTCTGTCACACCAGCCACATGCATGTCCTACCTCACCACATTCATAAACCCCCTCTTTGGCCTTCCTCTTTTCCTCTTCCCTGGCAGCTCCATATTCAGCATTTCTCTTCCAGTATAGCAAAGCAAGCACAATTGTATCTTTATAGCACTTTTAAAAACATACAGTTACAGAGTGTTTTACACTCAATACGAATAAATAGATAAAATAAATTGAATGACTATAAGACATGGCATACAGAGTAACAGATCAAGTTAAAATGAAACAGAACATAATTCAGGGACGGGGATCTATAAAAAAGACTTGCCCGAAAAGATGGGTTTTTAGAAGCTGCTTAAAATTGTCCAAAGATTCAGCAAATCTAATGGATTGGGGAAGATTATTCCAGAGGCTTGGGGCTAAAACTGCAAAGGTGCGGTCACCTTTTGTTTTGCAGTTGGAGTGAGGCATAGATAAAAGACCGAGTTTCAAGGATCGGAGTGTTCGGAAAGTGAAATGAGGAATGAGAAGATCAGAAATTTAACTTGGGGCAAGCTCATGCAGTGCTTTAAATACAATCAATAAAATATTATAGATTATTCTGAATTTTATGGGAAGCCAGTGGAGGGTTGCAAGAATAAAGGTAATATGGGACCTACGGTTAGTTCTAGTTAGTAGTCAAGCAGCTACATTCTGAACCAATTAGATTATTTAAAGTAGCTTGGTTGAGGCCAGAGTAGAGAGAGTTACAGTAATCTAGACAGGAGAAAATGAAAGTGTAAATTAATGTTTCGATATCCTTAAAAGACAAAATAGTTGTGATTTTTGCAATATTTTTTAGCTGAAGAAAACAGGATTGGACAAGCTTAGTAACATAGCCAGTATCTCTCCTCTGCACATGTCCAAACCATCTCAGTCTTGCCTCTCGTGCTTTGTCTCCAAACCGTCCAACCTGAGCTGTCCCTCTAATATACTCATGCCTAATTCTGTCCTTCTTCTTGCCTCCCAGTGAAAATCTTAGCATCATCAACTCTGCCACCTCCAGCTCTGCCTCCTGTCTTGTTGTCAGTGCCACTGTCTCCAAACCATATAACATAGCTGGTCTCACAACTATCTTGTAAACCTTCCCTTTAATCTCTCGCAAATCACTCCTGACACTCTTCTCCACCCACTTCACTCTCCCTGCACTCTCTTATTCATTTCTCTTCGGCACTCTCCGTTACTTTGAATAGTTGACTGACTCCAAGTACTTAAACTCATACACATTTGTCACCTCTACTCCTTGTATCCTCATCATTCTGCTATCCTCCCTCTCATTCATGCATATATATATATTCCATCTTGCTCCTACTGACTTTCATTCTTCTCTCCAGTGCATACCTCCACTTCTCCTGGCTCTCCTAAAACTTGCACCCTATTCTCGCTACAGATCACAATGTCATCTGTGAATATCAAAGTCCATGGAGACGCCTGCCTGATCTTGTCCATCAACCTGACCATCACCATTGCAAACAAGAAAAGGGCTCAGAATCGATCCTTGATGTAATCCCACCTCTACCTTGAACCCAGCTGTTATTCCGAAAGCACACCTCACAACTGTCACACTGCCCTCATACATATCATACTCCCATCCTGCATACTTCTCTGCAACTCCTGACTTCCTCATACAATACCACACCTCCTCTCCCTGCAACCTGTCATGTGCTTTCTCTAAATCCACAGACACAATGTAACTCCTTCTGACCTTCTCTATACTGCTCCATCAACATTCTCAAATAAAACATCACATCTGCCGTGTTTTTTTTGTGGCATGAAACCATACTGCTGCTTGCTAATCGTCACCTCTCCTATTAACCTGCTTCTATTACTCTTTCGAATATCTTCATGCTGTGGCTGATCAAGACTATACCTCCGTAGTTGCTACAGGTCTGTACATTGCCCTTATTTTTGAAAATCGGTACCAGTATGCTTCTTCTCTACACAGGCATCGTCTCACTTTCCAAGATTGTGTTAAACAATCTAGTTAAAAACTCCACTGTCATCTCTCCTAAACACCTCTATGCCTCCAAAGGTATGCCATCTGGACCAACCGGCCTTCCAGTCTTCATCCTCTTCATAGCTGCCGTCACTTCCTCCTTGCTAATCCACCACAGTTCCTGATTCACTATCCCCACATCATCCAACCTTCTCCCTCTCATTTTCTTAATTCATCAGCCCCTCAAAGTACTCCTTCCACCTTCTCAACACACTCTCCTTGCTTGTCAACACATTTCCATCTCTATCCTTGATTGCCCCAACCTGCTGCATATCCTTCCCAGCTTGGTCCCTCTGTCCAGCCAATTGGTACAAGTCCTTTTCTCCTTCCTTGGTGTCTAACCTCTTATGAAGACTCACCATACACCCTTTCCTTTACCCTTGCCACCTCTCTCTTCGCTTTCCGCTGCATCTCCTTGTACTCCTGTCTACTTTCTTCATATCTCTGACTATCCCACGTCTTCTTTGTCAGCCTCTTCCTCTGTATACTTTGCTGTACTTCCTCATTCCACCACCAGGTCTCCTTATCTTCCTTCCTGTGTCCAGATGACACACCCAAGTAACTTCCTAGCTGTCTTCCTCACTATTTCTGCAGTGCTTGCCCAGTCATCCGGCAACTCTTCACTACCACCCACTGCATGTCTTAATCCTACCTGAACTCCACACATCAGTCTTCCTTTTTCAACTTCCACCTTTTGATCCTTGGCCCTGCCTTCACTGTCTTCCTCATCTTAATATCCAAAGTCATCCTACAGCCCACCATCCGATGCTGCCTAGCTATGTTCTCCCCCGTAACAAGCTTGTAGTTTCCAATCCCTTTCAGATCACACCTCTTACGTAAAATATAGTTCACCTGTGTGTGTATCTTCCTCCACTCTTATACAAACCCCAATTCCAATGAAGTTGGGGCGTTGTGTAAAACGTGAATAAAAACAGAATACAATGATTTGCAAATCCTTTTCAACCTATATTTAATTGAATACACTACAAAGACAATATATTTAGTGTTCAAACTGATAAACTTTATTGTGTTTTGCAAATATTCACTCATTTTGAATTTGATGCCTGCAACACGATCCAAAAAAGCTGGGACAGGGGCAACAAAAGACTGGGAAAGTTAAGGAATGCTCAAAAAACACCTGTTTGGAACATTCTACAGGTGAACAGGTTAATTGGAAACAGGTGAGTGTCATGATTGGGTATAAAAGGAGCATCCCTGAAAGGCTCAGTCGTTCACAAGCAAGGATGGGGTGAGGTTCATCACTTTGTGAACAACTGCGTGAGCAAATAGTCCAGCAGTTTAAGAACATTTCTCAATGTACAATTGCAAGGAATTTAGGGATTTCATCATCTACAGTCCATAATATCATCAAAAGATTCAGAGAATCCGGAGAAATCTCTGCATGTAAACGGAAAGGCCGAAAACCAACAGTGAATGCCCGTGACCTTCGATCCCTGAGGCGGCACTGCATTAAAAACTGGCATCATTCTGTAAAGGATATTACCACGTGGGCTCAGGAACACTTTGGAAAACCATTGTCAGTTAACATAGTTTGTCGCTACATCTACAAGTGTAAGTTAAAACTCTACTATGCAAAGCGAAAGCCATATACTATCAACAACACTCAGAAACGCCGCCGGCTACTCTGGGCCCAAGCTCATCTGAGATGGACTGACACAAAGTGGAAAAGTGTGCTGTGGTCTGACGAGTCCACATTTCAAATTGTTTTTGGAAATCATGGACATTGTGTCCTCCGGGCTAAAGAGGAAAACGACCATCCAGATTGTTATCAGTGCAAAGTTCAAAAGCCAGCGTCTGTGATGGTATGGGGGTGGGTTAATGCTCATGGCATGGGCAACTTGCACATCTGTGAAGGCACCATTAATGCTGAAAGGTACATAGAGGTTTTGGAGCAACATATGCTGCCATCCAAGCGATGTCTTTTTCAGGGACGTCCCTGCTTATTTCAGCAAGACAATGCCAAGCCACATTCTGCACGTGTTACAACAGCGTTGCTTCGTAGTAAAAGAGTGCGGGTACTAGACTGGCCTGCCTGCAGTCTAGACTTGTCCCCCATTGAAAATGTGTGGCACATTATGAAGCACAAAAAATGACAATGGAGACCCTGGACTGTTGAGCAACTGAAGTCATACATCAAGTAAGAATGGGAAAGAATAATACCTACAAAGCTTCAACAATTTGTGTCCTTAGTTCCCAAACGCTTATTGAGTGTTGTTAAAAGGAAAGGTGATGTAACACAGTGGTAAACATGCCCCTGTCCCAGCTTTTTTGGAACGTGTTGCAGGCATCAAATTCAAAATGAGTGAATATTTGCAAAAAAACAATAAAGTTTATCAGTTTGAACATTAAATATCTTGTCTTTGTAGTGTATTCAATTGAACATAGGTCGAAAAGGATTTGCAAATCATTGTATTCTGTTTTTATTTACGTTTTACACAACGTCCCAACTTCATTGGAATAGGGGTTTGTACGTTACCCTGTGTTCATAATTTTCTTTGAATATGTATTCGCTACAGCCATTTCTCTCTCTTTCCACATTCCTCTCCTTGACAACATACCTACCCATCACCTTCTCATCACCTCTGTTCCTTTAACCAACATGCCCACAGAAGTCTTCCCCAATCGCCACTCTCTCCTCCTTGGGTACACTCTACACCACTTTGTCCAGCTCACTCCAGAATTCTTCTTTCTCTTGCATCCCGCAACCAACTTAAGGAGCATTTGCGATGATAACATTCATCATCACACTGTCAATTTCCAGCATCATACTCATCACTCTGTTCAACACTCTCTTCACCTGCTACATCACATCCAGTTCCCAGCTGACGGCTTGTTTGTCTGTTGCTCTGTTTGCTTTTAACTTTCATAACTAATAACTTTTAACAACTCCTTGGGACCATTAACTATTTTAATTGATTTTAGGGTTTGTCTCTATTATTATTTTATTGATTTTATTCGATCAACGGCTCCTGCACTGACTCGATCGCACTGAAGCCTCCAATTCTGTAGCACTTGGGGTTTATTTGACTTGTTTCTAGCTTGCGGCTAAGCTAACCAAACAATTATGCCAACTTTACCCTGTGAGGACTGTGTGCTATTAATGAAAGCAAATATGAAGATCGCTGAACTTGAAGAGGATGTTCGACGGCTTTCTGATGAACTCCATAAGAAAGACTTTCTTTTGACCAGCTTCATGGGCATGGCTTCTGGGCAGTCCAAACAGATTACCTCTCTCAGTGCAACCATTCAGGACACAGTTCTGTGGGACTCCTCCACTTGTCCATGGCTTTCCTCCTGCTCAACACCAGTAATCCTGGACCAAAGTGATGGCCCACAGTCGTGAGAGGCTTGGATGGGGGTACCTTCCCCCCCTCGCTTAAACCACTCCAACCACTAATTCACCCTATCTGATGACACTCCGATCCACCCAGCCAGTCTTCCTATGGTTCCGACACATCCTTATTTGAACCTTTGTGAAAAAATGGCACCTTCCGACACTGCATCTTCCCCACAGGTGGCTAGTAGTGTTCAGGTGAAAGGCCAGCCAACCGTGAAGCCAAGAAAGCAGGCCTCAGCCTGGATGGTGACCTCTTCCCGTCATAAGATCTTAAAAGAAGCTGTGATTAGACACTCTCAAAGTCTTCCTTGCCGTGAGCTCCCAGGAAAAGCCATACACAGAGCTGAACTCACTGCCATGTCAGAACACTTGCTTGCTCGGACACCATATTCCGAGTTAGCAATTTCAACAAACAGTATGGATCATGTACTCTCCTGCAATGAGAACCCACAGCCCATATCTCGTAGTCCCATTTTCTCCCCAGTCACATTTATAGTTGGGGATTTCATAATCAGGAACATCCATTTTCTCAACACAGCCACACACTATTTCCTTGGAGCCACTGTCCCTGATATCCTGGATAATCTCACGGGGCTGCTGCGCTCACTCCCATCCACCAATCGAGTAATTGTTCATGTGAGAACAAATGATGCAGTTTGTCAGCAGTCTGAGTTAACCAAAAAGGGTTTTAATGACCTTTTTAGTGTTTTGAATACTTTTGGAAAGTCTGTTTTTATTTCAGTTCCTGTTCCGACACAGGGCATTTTAGCTGAATCCTCAGCCTCCATACTTGGCTCATCTCCATCTGCAGAGCTCACAATAGTAAGTTTTATTGACAATTTTAATATGTTTTGGAATCATTTCTCCCTCTGCAGAACCGACGGAGTAATAATAATAATAATAACAATAATAATAATAACAATAATTATTATTACATTTATATAGTGCTTTTCTAGATACCCAAAGCGCTTCAACTTGAAGGGGGTAGCTCACTTGAACCGACCCCCGAGCAGGCTGGGTTGCCAAATTCTAGCGGCCAACCTACAGATTTCTTCACATGATTTGACTGTTTACATCCCACACTTCCTTCCCGCAACCTCCGTTTCCACCTATGGTGGCACCCCACAGTACCATTTTGTCCAATAGCTCTCCCCACTGGCCTCATCTGTCATTTACCTTCTCACGGGGAGTTTTCCCCCATACAGACTATTATTAGACACCGGGCCTCTCATCCACATGACACATTACGACGTGACTGGCATGTGGACCACAGTGTGCTGACTCTGCTAGTTAAATCAGATGTTTATATTTGCATGACCTGTCATAAGTTTGCCCTCTGCTATATCCGATCTATTACCAACAAAGCCCCTTGGTCAATGACTTCATCACAGAGCACAAACTGGACTATTTATGTCTTCTGGAAACCTGGCAGTCAAAAAATGGCTTTCTAAAGTTAAATTCAGCAACTCCACCAGGATTTGTTTACCTATACAAACTTTGGTGTTTGGGCAGAGGAGGCAGCCCCGTGATGATCTATCGCGATAGTATAAAACTAATACCACTCTCTCTGCCTGATCAGTCTTACTTTGAACTTTTGGCTGTTAAGCTCTATGGACCTGCACCCATCATTATTGCTGTTCTGTACAGACCACCTAAGGCATTGAATATTTTTATCTCCCAACAGTTTTAACAACCCTTAGTGCAATGTCTCCGAATATAATCTTAATGGGGGATTTAAATGTTCATTTTGATAACACTGACAATATGTTCACTGAAGATTTTAAAGCAATGTTAGATTACGTCAATCTAACATAATATGTCAACTTTACAACCTACACCAGGGGTCATATCCTTGACTTAGTTTTCTGTTTTGGCATCACACCATATAACATCACCTCTGCTGAACTACCCATCTCTGATCATAAAGCTGTGTTATTCAACACCAACCTACTGCTCAGTAAATTAAGGGTGCATTGTACCATATCATACTGCAACATTAAATATGTCAATCCAGATGATCTCAGCAGTTTAATTACCTCTAACCCCATTCCTGCTCATACCTTCCCCCTCCCTGATCTTATGGCCTACTACAATAACATTTTATCTTCTGCACTTGATACTTTAGCCCCCCTGAAACATGGGTAGTCTCATTTGCCTATTCTGCTTCCTGGTACACACCGGCATTATGTCAGCTCAAGACTATAGGTCGGTGCCTTGAGAGGCTTTGCACCAAGACTGGACTTGCTGTTCACAAACAAATGTATTCAGATCATGTACTCCATTACAAAAATACTCTTTCAATAGGTAAAACATCCCATTATGCAAATATCATCAGTACTGTTGAAAGGAATACTGGAACTCTCTTCTCAGTAAAAAGTTTACTAAATAGCTATAAGATGGTGCTGTGGACGGTAGCCTTGGTTCTATGCTCTCTTGTATTTTTTCTGTTTTTGTTTATTTGTTTAGTTTCCAGTGCCCACTCACTGATCACATACAGCAGGGATGAGTTTTTAAGTCTCCAACTGTCCACAAGACAAACTGAACAGACTTTTTTTTACCAACTTTAATTGAACAAGACTTGCCGATATCTTGATCGGAACAGCCCTGTGCGGGCTACGATGAAGACACTGAAAGGGTAATTGAACCGGAGCGCTCCTTAAACTGCAACAGCAGAGATTTAGAACCACGTTCCTCTCACTCCACCTGGCGAATGTCCACTCCAGCCAACAAGATGGACAGACTACTAATCCTAAACGTCAAAAAAATTTAAAAAAAACTCAGACTTTTCCAGATCCGCAGCAGCGGCCCTGTACTGAAACCTGGCGTAGTGAATATATTACCAACAGTACATTTCATCTGCTGAAGTTCCAGCTCCTCCATGTGGACCGCGAAACAGAGCTATTGGGGAACAAAATGGGGTGGCAGCAAATGCTTTTACATAGGATGGTGTATGGTGTATTTTATATAGGTTGGTGTATGGTGTATGGATGCCACAGAGTAGGGCTGCATGATTATGGCCAAAATGGTAATCATGATTATCACAATTATTCATTAATTTTAGGGACAAAATATTTTTTATTGAACTTTCACATTTAAATAGACGGAGCACTGCTTTAACTTCCATGTTGTGCTACATTCCTGCTTATTAACAAATCTTTGCATCAAAATAAGACACGGTTCTTATTCACCTGAATTCAGTGAATCTCTTCGAAGCAAAATATAAATAAATAATAATAATAATAATACCTAAGATATACGTAGGCTAACTAAAAATAAATATGCTATCACATAATGCAACTAAATGAAAACAATTCAGGCTTGTGCAGAAAAGGCAATAATATAGTGTTTACAGGTTTTTGGCAAGAAAGACCAGCCTGTCAACCTTATCTGGCAGGTCACATTTCCCCCAGTGCTAAACACCCTCTCTGAAGGAGAACTTGTGGCCAGAATGCACATGTACTATTTTGCCAGTTTTGAGAGTCATGGATAGAGTCTCTGGTGTTCCATCCACCAGTCCAGGGGGTCCTCCTCACTTTCAAGGTTGCCTAATTGTAGGTAAAACTAACTTGGAGATCAAAACTTGTTGTTCCTGGTGGGGTCTTGGTGTGGTTTCCTCAGCTGTCTTGAAGAAGCTCCCCAAGGTCTTCGTTTTCGTTGAAGTGGGTGCATCCTCAGCAGTGACAACGCGGGGATCAGTTGAGCCCATCTCCTTGAAAAGAGTATGGTAAATAAAATATTAATACCCAATTCAATATAATGAAACATATTTAACGTCCATATCCAAAAAGTAGATAACAGCACATTACAGCTCTTGATTTCATAGCACATTTAACCCATTTCATTCATTTATAATAAATCTGTATCTGTATGTATTCACAATAATTACTACTATGCCTTAAGGCCCAATCCTCACCATCTCAGAAGTCAGTCTGGCTTGGATTAGTGCAACATTGTCTTCATTGATGTATCTCAGCTTGAACCGTGGACCAAGATCAGAGGCCATATCAAGCAGCTCTTGTGTCAGAGGATCCTTGTATTTTTCATCCAGATAGCTCACAATTTTGGTCTTGATGCTGCATGTTAGATCTTGGTCATCATCCTTCACTTTCAGGATAGAGGAGCTGAAAAGGTGGAGGACTGGCTTTACAAAGGAAACACTGACATACTTTTCATTGGAAAGTGCATCTGTAAACTCAGTCAGAGGGCAGATGAATTTGTTGATGGCCTCCAGGTCATAAGTGTCCTGCCATGTGGGGATGAGGTGTCAGGCCTTTCTGTCAGTGGACAAGACATGAGCAATGGCCTTCTGTTGCTTCAAGACTCTTTTTATCATGGCCTGCCTCGAGCCCCACCTTGTGGGGCACTCCGTCTTCAGTGCATGCTCTGGAAGCTTCAGGTCCCTTTGTGCCTCTGCTAGCTCCTTTTACACCTCCAGCTGTAGCAGAAACTGCTCACCAGCTTTTTGCAAGGACCCACTGCATGGTCAATCCAAGGATCTGTCATTGCCTTCTCTAAAAAAGAATGTGAGAGATTCATATGTAAAATTAAAGCACAGAATAAAACATTATCTGCTTCGATACGCATTTGATAAACAGTCCCCATCATATTGTTGATGTATTACTATTGTTATTAACAAAGTATTCACTCACATATTAACACAATCAGCACAGATTACTGAGTTGTTCTCAGGTCTTCCACATGCTAGTACTAAGTATTCAGATGGTTCAATATGCTGCAGCTAGAATCCTAGCTAAAACTAGAAAATTTGATCATGTAACACCAATTCTTGCCTCCTTTCACTGGCTTCCTATACGTGCTAGATCAGACTTAGGGTGCTTCTGCTGACTTACAAAGTCCCAAATAGGCTTGCCCCATCTTACTTGTCTGATCTCCTTAAATGGTATATTCCATGTCAGGCTCTATGCTCTCAAAATACAGGGCTGCTGTGTGTTCCCAAAGTTAAAGAGAAGTTAGCCGGTGGCAGGGCCTTTTCTTATCAAGCCCCGTTCTTATGGAATAACCTGTCTGCTGCCATCAGACAATCAGAGTCTGCTGAGTCCTTTAAATCAAAACTTAAAACTCATCTTTTTGCCCTAACCTACAATTACTGACCTCTAAAATGAGTACTTCACAACCTGTACTGCATGGCGGGTCGGTTTCTGTCTCATTAAATTTACCAAGCACTGTTTTGCTGATGAGTATGGATTATTGACTATTGCAACTGTTCTCTTTTCTCATGTCTTTTCTCTCTCTCTCTGAGTGATGTCTTCTCCTTTCTCTTCTTCCCTGTACATGAATGGGGTGTTGTGAGTCTCCCCTTGTCCACGTGTAATCTGCCTTCCTTCCAGGTATCCATGGAGATGGTGGTCGCCAACTGGACGCTGCTTGGCATCCTCCTCATCACATATAAATCCATATCATTTGGTTATCCTGTTTCAATGTTATATCCATCTCTCTCTCCAATGTGTGACTATTGTCTTTTCTTGTCTGTTATTCCGAATGGTGTGATATAAATCTCCACTGTATGCATGCGTAGTCTGTCCTCTTGTCAGGTCTACATGGTGATGGTGGTCACGTGGCTCAGGTCCTAGGCTGTTCCGATGGCATCTGGACACTGCTTGGTATCCTCCTAATCAAATTCTTCATATGTTTTATAATTCCATTATAATTCTGTTATCTTCTTTCAATTATGTATTCTGTAAATTGTGTTTTATTCTGTACACACAGCATCCATTGCACATCTGTCCATCTTAGAAGACAGAGCTCTCCTCTGTTTCTCTCGCTGAGGTTTCTCCCTATTTTTTCTCCCTGTTAAAGTTTTTTTTTAGGGAGGAGTTCCTTATCCGATGCAAGGGTCTAAGGACAGAATGCTGTATTGCTGTAAAACCCACTGAGGCAAGTTTGTACATTCAGACACTGGGATTAAAGAGGTGGTCAGATCAGACTCCAGCAAATTCTTATCACAACTTTGTACAGAGAAACAGAGAGCGAGGAAATTGACATGCATAACACAATCTAGAAGTACAGAGGATGATGCAAGTAGAAATCTTCCCGCCAAATATGTCAGAACTACTACAGCAAACCCCTTGAGAGTACATCTCCATCAGAAGATGTAAATTAGACATTGCATATCATCAGTTTAGGGTCACACACTTACTTATTCACAAACACAAATGCAACACAAATACCCCAATATGTGAACGCAAAGCCACAAATCACTTGGGCATGGACATGCGCACACACACACACACACACACACACAAACCAACAAACACCGATGCAACTACACTCAACCTTGAAAGCATGAATGCATGTACACACAGAACATATACACAGCCACATGGTGCATGCACATGCAATTACACATGCCTGCACAAAAACAAACACAGTGTTAGATAAAGCTGTGGTGCTGTCAGATACAGGTGCTATGCTTACCTAGCTGACGATGGCTTGTCCCTTGGCTGCAGAAGGATATCTGGAAACAAGGCAGGGGAGGAAGGGAGGGGGGAGAGAGAGATAGAGAGGTAAAGATTACCGCTCCCTAGTCCTCTCGGTGCAGAGCTAAAGCCAAAGATTTGGCTATGTTGTGCCCAGAGCTGTTCTCAGCATCCTGCAAACACCATTTCTTCAACCTAGTCATTAGAGCCAATCAAAGCAGAGCTCCGGTGCTGTAGATGCGGAGAGTATAAAAGTATCATCTCACACTCTTCTAGTCTCTATCAACAGCGTACATTATTTTTATTTGTTTATTTTTTGCTATTGCGTCTGGAAAGGATAATCCTACTTTCGCTTAAACTCCTTCAGTCAAACACAGGGCAAACTATAAAACACTGCCCTTTGAGCTGGTAGGGTCTCTCTCAACGACTCTACATCTAAGTGGATATTTAATGTCCCCAGGACATCCATCCATCCATCCAGCCATCCATCCATCCATTATCCAAGCCGCTTATCCTACATAGGGTCGCGGGAAGCTGGAGCCTATCCTAGCAGTCATTGGGCGGCAGGTGGAGAGACACCCTGGACAGGCCACCAACATGATGAAATCAAGTAACATTGGCCACATAAGTCTTAAACTAACAATATGCATCAACATTAAATATAGAACAGTATAATTAAAAAATATATATATATCATCATCATCAGTGGTCACTCAAAGCGAGTATGACTGTCCTCTCCATTTGGAGAGGACAAGTAGAAGGGGTGTTCAGCCATCTGAAGACCCCTCCTACTTGTGGGGTCTTCAGATGGCTGTAGAGGCCAATCCACGATCCACATACTTGGGTGTAGTTTGGACAGGGGAAAGTGGTGGTGGTTGGTGGTGGTGTTTGAGCCTTTTTCTCTGTCTTCTTGCAGTGCAGTCGCATTTTCTCTGCATCACAGTTAATTTTTATTTAATTATTATGTTTCTTTTATTAATCCACTTGGGGAAATCCAGTTACTGCAAATCAACCCATCCTAGTTGTGATCTGTGTAGCTAGAAGCAGTGGGCTGCTTTGCCCGGGAACCAACTCCAGTTATTTTCCCGTTACATTGGTCAAGGGCACAGACAGGTGTATAAACCCTAACATGCATTTTTCTTTTTTGATGGTGGGGAAAACCAGAGCACCCAGAAAAAAACCCACTGCAGATAGGGGGAGAACATGCAAACTCTACACAGAGGACGACCTGGGATGACCCCCAAGGTTGGACACCCCTGGGGTTCGAACCCAAGACCTTCTTGCTGTGAGGTGACAGTGCTGACCACTGGGCCACCGTGCTGCCCAGTTCCATTTCATGATGTGCGGCTCCTTCCTACATGGATTTCTTCCAGGAGTTCCTATCCAGTGCAGTGTTTACCCAGTTGCTCGATGCAATGTTGAATTTCTTCAGACTGGTCTTGATATTGTCCTTGAAACATTTATTTTGCCGCCGGGAGCTTGCTGCCCTTCCTTCAGCGGGGAGTACGGGATGTGTTTGGGGAGATGAATGTTGGACATGTGGATGACATGGTCTTTCTATCAGAGTTGGTGCTGCATTATTGTGGTGGTGATGCTAGTTATGTTGGTTTCTTTCAGAACGCTGATGTTGGTGCGTCTAGTGCAATATTTATGATATTGTTCCAGGGTATCAGATGCCTGCTGTAGGTGGTCCATGACTCTGCTCACTAAAGCAGGGTGGAGAGAAAAACCACTCTGTAAACCAGAAATTTTGGTTGGGCCTTTAGGTCTCGGTCTTTAAAGACTCTTTTCCTGAGTCTCGCATAATTGCCACTAGCACAACTCAGGCGATGGTTGACCTCAGAGTTGATGTCAGCTTTTGAGGAGTGGAGGCTGCCAAGGTAGGGGAAGTGATCAATTTTTTTAAGAATTTTGTTGTCCAATTTTATGGTGGGCTTGGTAGACGGCTGGTTGGGTGGAGGTTGATATAGGACCTGGGTCTTGATGTTTAATACTAGGCCCAGGACTCTGTATGCCTTGACAAAGGCATTCAAAATGTCATGGAGGTCTTCGGTGGAGTGTGCTGCAATGGCATTGTTGTCTGCATACTGAAGCCTCATGATGGTGGTGTTGAAGAATTTGCTCTTGGCCTTGAGCTTATTAAGATTGAAGAGCCTGCCATCAGTTTTGTATAGGATTGGTATCCCCTGTGGCAGCTCTTTGCCAATGGAGTGTGGCAGCAATACAGATGGCAAACAGGGTGGGTGCGATGATGCATCCCTGTTTGACCCCTGTTTCCACAGTGAAGGGCTCTGACTCATAGCTGCTTTTGCTGAGCACTAAGACTGACATGCTGTCATGTAGAAGCCTCAATATTCTGATATATTTGTCAGGGCAGTCATATCTTGATGATATGCTCCACAGAGCCTGGAGATCTACTGAGTAAAAGGCCTTTGTCAGGTCTATGAAAGCCATGTACAAAGACTGCCTTTGTTCACGGCATTTTTCTTGGAGTTGGTGTGCTCTAAATATCATGTCTGCTGTACCTCTGGATGGATGGAAGCCACACTAGGATTCTGGGAATACTTCCTCATTCAGTGGTAGCAGTTGGTTTGCGAGGATGCGAGCAGTGACTTTGCCTGTTGTTGACATGAGTGAGATGCCCTTATAGTTTCTACATCCCCCTTGTCCCCTTTCTTGAATATGGCCACTATTAGAGCATCCCTGAGATCTGAGGGAAGTTATTGTTGTCCCCAGACCTTGAGGAGGAGGCCATGGATGTGGTACAGGAGCTCTGGTCCACCTTGCTTTAAGATCTCAGCTCGGATCTCATCTGTACCGGCAGCCTTGTTGTTCTTATGGCTCCTGATGGCATCTCGAACCTCTGTCATGGTGGGAGGTTCCCCAATGTCTTCTCTGATGGGACTCTGGGGAATGTGGCTGGCAAAATCTGGTTCAGCTGTGCTGTTGCAGTAGAGGAGTTCCTGGAAGTGCTCTTTTCATCGGGCGTTAATCGACTCATTGTCCTTCAGCAGCTCCTGCCCGTCCTTTGAGTGCAGCGGGCTTAAGCCATGGTTGCTTGGACCATAGATTACCTTAGTAGCGCTGAAAATACCTCTGGTGTCACCCGAGTCTGCCAGTCGCTGGATTTCTAGAGTCTTTCCTGTCTACCAAGAGTTCTTAAGCTCCCTCGCCCATCTCTGGACATCCACCTTGGGTCTGGAGTGAGCCACTCTTTTAGCCTTGCAGGTTATAACATTTTGCCAGGCAAGAAAGGCTTTCTTTTTCTTGGAAATTAGCTGTTCTATCTCTGTGTCCTTCTCATCAGACCAGTCCTGTTATTTTCTGGACCTGTACCCAAGGGTGGTTTTGCAGGTGTCAAGAATGGTGGATTTGAGCAGGCTCCAGTGCTTCTCAATGTCATCAGGATATTCCTGTTGGAGGGTTTCCTCAACAGAGGCCTGAAGTCGCTGCTGGGTGGCAGTTTCATTCAGGCTTTCAAGGTTCAGTCTTCACTAGATCTGCTTCTTTTGGACCCTCCTCTTCTTGAGTTTGACAGACATTGTGGAGCAGATGAGGTGATGATCTGTCTAGCAGTCACCTGCATCTGGCATGGCCCTCATGATGTTGACATCATGCCGGGCCCTGGTTCATACAATGACAGGAGATGCCACTATTTGGAGAGGGGGTGTCTCCAAGATTTCAGCCTTTTTTTTTCTTTTTTTCTCCTGGCAAAACAGAGTGTTAGTGATGGTGAAATCATGCTGAGCACATTTGCTGAGAAGCAGAACTCCATTGGAGTTGATGTTCCCGATACCTTCCTTTCTTATTTATAGTGCCCTTCTGGAGGTGTTGATCCCGGCCAACCCTGGCAAGTATCCTAAGAGAATAATCTTATCCTCCTTGGGCATTCTTGACAGTGTCTCATCTAAGCAGGTGTAGAAGGTCTCTTTTATGTGCTCTTCAGAGTCTAAAGTAGGGTGACGATTGTGGTTCTCCCCACCAGTCTGTCAGTGGTTGCACTATCCCATCAGTGTGCGCACATTCCAGTCTCCAAAATTCACGTTTCTATGTTTCTAAACTGCATGTGGTGAGCCCTCTGGACACGGTAATCCAGTCAGGAGGTTTGAGGCAGGCTATTTTAGGGCACCTTTTCTAGCCCCTTCCCCAGGAGGGGTGAGTATAGTGGATCCTAAAGAGGGCTGCACAGTCATGGGTGCAGCCCTCTTTAGGGTTCTTTCTACCTCGTTCCAAGGGCCCAGCGACTGAATCTAGCACCCACTGCCTGATGTGCCAGCTCATAACTAGAGGCTTTCCAGATCTCACAATTTTACCCACATCACCACTTGCTGGTCACAATAGGATTCCCTTTATGAAGGATGCCTGTGCATGACTTTGTTTAACATGGGGAGACTGGTGCACAGACAGCCACCATACAGTCCTTGACCGATCCAGTGGCATGGAGTCCAAAATGATTTGGGGCCCATTTCTGCTGCAGCCTTCATCTGCCTTCCCAGCCATTGTGATGCTTCCCTAAAGTCAGCCATCATCTCCCGCCTGTTCCGCTGTTGAGGTCTTGGTTGGATTGCTCTTTGTCAGGGACCTCCCCCATGATCATACTGCCATGGGTGACCCTACCAGTAGCATAGCTCCAGACAGCATTGCTCTGAGGATCTCAGGACCATGCGAGCTTCTATATATATATACACACCACACAAGCTTCCCCACCACGACAAGGTGACAATCCACGGATAATATATATATATATATATATATATATATATATATATATATATATATATATATATATATATATATATACTATGTAAAAAGAAGGGTAGGGAAAGTGCTCAACAAATAAGGAGCAAAATAATCCAGTGATTCAAGTAAATTCATCAAGACCTTACTTGAATCACTGGATTATATATATATATGTGTGATCTTCTTCGGCAGTCCATCAAAATGATGACTGTGATGCAGTTGAAGCTCGGCAAGCACGCCTGTGGGTATTAGAGCGACAATATCGTCCACATTTGTCACAGACAAATGCATTTACTATATAGTGGTGACGCGCTGGGGGAGCACAAGGGATTCTGTGACTGCTAACGTTCATATTCAAATTGTTGTTTAGTGATGTTGTATTCATGTTTTTGTTATTGTGGTTGTGTTGTTTGTTTGTGTTTGTTTGTGGGGGTTCGACTCAAGACTAAATAGACGACCATCTTACTGACTGACTGTAGGACCGTGACTAAGACTAATGTTTCCAATAGTGACCTCTGGGGGGGCAGCCATTTTTGGTGTGTATATAAGAGCACTCCTGGGGTTGTGCAGTGTATGGGACATGGGAGCTGCCATTAAAAAGATATCTCTGCCTCTCAACTCCTTCTTCCATGCTGGCTTGCCACAATATTGAAGACAATACCCACGCTATCTCCATAACAAACAAGGCAGCCATTCTGAGCGTGTTTATCTCTTATTATGATTGCACGGTAGCATTTAGTTTTACACTCATAAAGAATAGCAGTTTAAAATAAACAAGGCATATGAATTAACATATTTCAGCAGATAAAAGTTTCCAGAAACAATTGTGAAAAATCCACAAGTCTGGATAATATTTTGCTTTTCTTACAGAGAGCTAAGTAATGTCATCGTTTCTCCCTCTGCAGCATGCTCAGGAAGAAAAAAAACACACCAGTGCAGCGCAGCTCCCACCTAGAGGACATTGCTACCAAGCTTTGACCAACTGCTGTAAAATGTTAATAAAAAATGACTCAAATAAACAATGTGAGTTAGCCTGGGCTATTTGTGTCTGATTACGAATGAAACAGGAAACTCAGACTTTGTTATCCTGATGACTTTTTACTATCAATGAAGCACTTTTAAACTTTAATTCAAGTTAGCTTGGATGCCCTATTATAATGACAAATGTTGATCACACCATTGCTGATGAGTTATAAATACAACCACCAATTTGGGATGGGTTACATGTCTGTGACTGTTCTCATTCATCCAGGTCATGGTTAGCCAAAGGAGTTGAATCAAGTGCAACTGGACTTGGTATATATCCGTGAAGACGTTTCGGCTCTCATCCAAGAGGCTCCCTCAGTTCGTGCCTTTCTGACTAGACCAAGCTAGTCTGACTGGCTGGTGATGAGACTCAGATATTTATCCTCTAGGAGTCGCTGTCAGAGCTATAGATATGCGTGGCTCTTTGTGATCCGATGTTTACCAACGCCCGTCGCTAACAGAGCCATAGATATGCGTGGCTCTTTTGTGTACCGATGTTTGGCCGCGCCCGTCGTTATCGGAGCTATTGATATGCGTGGCTCTCCTGTGCTCCGATGTCCAGCCGCGCCCGTCGTTATCGGAGCTATTGATTTGCATTTGTTTAGCAGCGACGGTCGTTGGGGGGTGTTAGTTTCGACTTCATTGTTCAGTGGTCATGAGAGTCGTTGGAGCCGTTAGTGACCGACTGTTGTTCTTGGAGAGTAGGCTTCGTGAGTCTCCTGGGTAGAGATGAAAGGACGGCATTGTAAGTGGGAGATAGGTGGTGTCGCAGACCTCCTCCTCTGTTGAGGGATGGTTTTTCCAGTTTCGCATAGATGGCTTCCTTCACCCCTCTTTCAAATCATCTATCTTCTCTGTCCAAAATGTGTACATTGCTGTCCTCGAAGGAGTGTGTCTTCTCCTTAGGTGTAGATAGACTGCTGAGTCTTGTCCGGAGGAGTTTGGCCTTCTGTGTTGGGCATGGGTGGGTTACATCAACAAGTGTGTCCATGCACTAAATGTTTGTATCTTTGTGTATGTGCCCGTATGTGTGTCTGAGTGTGTTTATGTGTGTGTGCATCTCCAGTCATGCTGTACCACTATCAAAGAAGAGGAAAGAGGAACAAAGCCCTGCGTGGCCAGGTAGCAATAAGGTCAGTTATCATCTCTCTCTCTCTCTCTCTCTCTCTCTCTCTCTCTCTCTCTCTCTCTCTCTCTCTCTCTCTCTCTCTCTCTCTCTCTCTCTCTCTCTCTCTCTCTCTCTCTCTCTCTTCTCTATTTCTCTCTCTCTCTCATTGTCAATCTCTCTTTCCTTTATCTGTTAGCTGCATTCTGAATCCAGTTGAGGCCCCCCTACTTCACACGAACAAATCGATAGTGGATATTTCAAAGATGGCCTGCGTTCAAGGGGTTCTTTAGAAGATACAGGAGGTGACAACGCTTAAAGGGCCAACGCAGAGGTTAGTGTCAGTGAATCTTCCTCCCCTGTAAACTTTCAAATAAGGCACCAGTCGTGTGTGTTTTGCTTCAGAGTGCTTATGTCAGATATGTTTTTTTTTCTGTTCATCGTACATCTACGACAAACAAGTGAATCTAACCATCCTTTGAGAAGTGATGTAAACTTTAATTTGCTGTTTGGCTGCCAAACACTACACATTGGTTTTCCATTGGACAGTCTGGTTTTCAAATGATTTCTCTGGGTCCGGTCAGAGAAAGCAACCATATGCCTAAATGTCTGGTGCTTTTATTCATAACCAGTCAACAATACATATGCATCTCAGTCAAAGCAAATAATTCTTTATTGATTAGTGCACAGATTATCACCCATGATTTCTCAGATTACGGATGGTAATTGGAAAAAAAACAATTACGTCATGAATAGCGTACATGTGTACATTCAAGGCATATGGTCTTCAAGCATATTATGGCAGAAATTAGATCCAATGTTTCCTGTAGTTATTTTTCTTTTCTAAAAGTCATGGTTGTTGGTGATATCTGGTTCTAATTTTTGGAAGTTTTTAGGAAATCAAGCATCTGTAATTGTGAACAAAGAAAATATAATACATGGATAACACACAAACAAACCCCTTGATTCAAGTCCCAACCCTACACACACCTTTAAAGTAAAAGCAGGATATTGTATTATATAAATATTGCATGGTAAGGAGCAGTTGTGACTGGTTGTTCCCCATAACCAATATATAAAAAAAGACAGCAATCGGGGCAAAAAAAACACCCCTAACTGTAGACCTAAGAAAATTGTATTGGTCAA
Organism: Lampris incognitus; assembly: GCF_029633865.1. Classification (NCBI taxonomy): domain Eukaryota; kingdom Metazoa; phylum Chordata; class Actinopteri; order Lampriformes; family Lampridae; genus Lampris; species Lampris incognitus. Next base: position 106,997,724 of record NC_079212.1, on the reverse strand, counting down.
TTAATGTAGGCCTTTAAAGCACAAGAGATCCTCTTGCAGGCTGCTTGCTGTTCCGGACTGCGACTCTGCGGGACAGGTGATTTTATCTGTGGGGATCAATAAAGTATTATAATTAGAGCTAGTAGTACTGAAATATTCATATTCATTTCTTAAGATTTTTATTGTTTACACATGTCTAGCCATGGTGGCAGGGGACTTGAGCCTATCCTGACAGACATAGGGTAGAGGGCAGAGACACACTCTGGGCAGGTCACCAGTCCATCACAGGACCAGACACAAAATGGCTCACACAGTTTTTAAACCAGTGGGAAATGTAGCATATCCAAACCATGCCTGTCTGTGGCATCTGGAAGGATTCGAAAGTACCCTTAACAAACAAACCCACATAAAAACAGGGAGAACCTGCAAACTCAGCAAGGAAGGCCTGGGACAAAATTAAGTTCTATCTTATTTTGACAGTACTAATCACCCCAACCCACCCCACCCCCAAAAAAAGGAAAGAAAAAAATTTTAACTTGATTTTGTTATGATTATTAGAATAAACAAAGACATACTAAGAAACAATGTGAAAAAAGGCAAGAAGCTCAGAGGGACGTATACATCTCTGAGTATCTCTTTTTTTCAGAGACATGGATAAAAAGAGTGGGGGTTACCTTTGGGTGAAATGTCCATATGAAACTATGGGTAGAGTGATACAGTCAAAGTGAGACCCACAAGGTTGATAATCAGATGGATAAAAGATAGAGAAATACAGTGAGAGACAAATACACAGAGTGAAACACACAAACAGACAGAAATACTGTATATACTTAAAGACAGACCCAGAGAGATGACATGAGACAAATTAATGGAGATATGAGCTTGAAATGTCTTTGAAACCATATATAGGGCAGGAGCTGCCAACAAGTGATATGGTGCAGCTTTGAAACAAACGGCAGCCTCTAAAAAATTTACTGACTGCTGCTGAATTATAAAGTGTCTTCATTTGAGCTGGGCTCCACTGTATTTTTGCATATCAAAGACAGTTATTGGGTCAACGGAACCTTGTTTGGTGGTGTGAGAGAGAAGGAGAGACGGAGAGAAAGATATCTATTGATTAATAAGAATAAGCGAACAAAATTAGACTTAAAACAGAGGGAGCAAAGGACTTAAAGAAAACAATGACAGAAACCTGAAAACAAAGAAAGGCTGAGATAGAAAAAAAAGGATAAAGTAATGTAAGAGAACAGCAAGATGGAAAGAAAACCATGGAGAAAAACCGAAATGGAGAGGTAGAGACAATCCTAGCAAGAGATAAGAGACACAGATAGATACATAGAGATGGCTATCAGGGAAAGGCTCAGGTAGAGATATAGAAGAAAGAGAAAAAGAGAGGGGAAAATATAGATGTAAATACATGGGAAGACAAAGGTACAGAGAGAGGAGCAGAGAAAAAAGGGAGAGAGATAGAAGAAGAGAAATACAGTTACAGAAAGAGATTAATACAGGAGCAGACACAGAGATAAACTGTCTGAGGGAGAGGTACATGGGATACAAGGAGAAAGGGACAGACACAGATTCAGAGACAGATGGGTGGTGAACTAGTAACACAATGTTGCACAGTGGAGCTAAGCTGACAAGTTGCCCTGGTTGTCTGCTGAAGAAAGCTGATTTCCACAGCAGCCTTCAACCCTCCATTCTTTCCCATGTATTCAAGTCCATCCATCCATTATCTGAACTGCTTATCCTGCTCTCAGGGTCGCGGGGATGCTGGAGCCTATTCCAGCAGTCATTGGGCGGCAGGCCATGAGACACCCTGGACAGGCCACCAGGCCATCACAGCACCCACACACTTTGCTTACTTACACACACACACACACACACACACACACACACACATTCATACCTAGGGGCAATTTAGTATGGCCAATTACATTACATTGCAGTCATTTAGCCGACGCTTTTATCCAACTTACAATAAGTGCATTTAACGCAGGAAATCAGGAAAACTACTAGTCATCAGAGGTCATAAGTGCATCTAAACAAGCATCTAAGAGCAAAACCAGTGCTAAAGTAAAAGTGCAAGAAAGATATTTTATTTTTTCTATTTTTTTAAATTAGTGAATACAATAAGTGCTAAGAACAAGTAACAGGGTCGTAGTTCTTAAAGAGGTGAGTTTTCAACCTGCGCCAAAAGATGGGCAGCGACTCCACTGTCCTGACATCAGTGGGGAGTTCATTCCACCACTGTGGGGCCAGGACAGAAAAGAGCCGTGACCGGGTCGATCGGCAGCAAGGGCCTCTGAGCGACAGGGCAACCAGGCGTCCCGAGGCAGCAGAGCGAAGTGGTCGGGTGGGGGTGTAGGGCTTGACCATGGCCTGGAGATAGGATGGAGCTGTTCATTTCACTGCCCTGTAGGCTAGCACCAGAGTCTTAAACTGGATGTGAGCAGCTACTGGGAGCCAGTGTAGGGACATGAGAAGGGGAGTTGTGTGGGAGAACTTAGGGCGGTTGAACACCAGACGAGCTGCAGCTTTCTGAACAAGCTTTCTGAACCTTCAGTAAGCCATGTCCCCGAAACGCAGACTGGCCAGTGACAGCGCAGTATAGGACAGGCTCCGACAGAGGTCCGACACTTTCATAGCGGAGCTCCGTTGACTCCAATGGAAAAGTTTCAGATTTTCTTCATTTTCGAGCTGGTTTTGTGGACTTTTAGCTAGTTATGGTTAAATGTTGTGCCTGGGGCACTTGTAACAGTGACACTCGTTACCCGGACAGGTTGGATGGAGATGTACGTTTTTTTCCCTTTCCATAACCAAAATCAAACTCTGAAAAGTGTAGGCTGTGGATAAGGCTATGTGGACATCCTCAAATCCAGTTGAACCCCTCAAAGATCAACAAGCACAGCTTTGTCTGCTCTAAGGTAAGTAATTACTTTTATTAACCGTAAAATAATGTTAAAGCTTGACAGACTTAGCAACAGTAAGTAAGGGGGGACGGGCCTAAGCGAAGGGTCAATTCACCTGTCTCACATGTCTTTGGACTGTGGGAGGAAACCGGAGCCTCCGGAGGAAACCCACATGGACACGGGGAGAACATGCAAATTCCACACAGAGGATGACCCGGGATGACCCACTAAGGTTGGACTACGCTGGGGCTCGAACCCAGAACCTTCTTGCTGTGAGGTGACCGTGCTAACCACTGCGTCACCGTGATGCCTCATGTATTCAAGTGAAACTGCAAAACCCATGGCCTAAGGCAGGATTCCCCAATTAGTTTTCCCCTAGGGCCAAATCATGTGATGCATGCCAAGCCAAGGACCAAAACCTCCAGGTATTTTTTTCCATTGCACCAGCAAATGCGGTTTTATTTTTTTAATTTATTTCTGATTTTTACCTTTTTCTCCCAATTTAGTGGCCAATCGATCCCTATTTTACTTCAAACACCCACCCTCGTACTGCATGTGTTCGCCAACTGCATCTCTCTGGCTGGCAGTCTCGAAGGAGACGCCTCGCCACTTTCGTGACAAGGTGAATCCAGGCCGAACCACTGCTTTTTCCGACACACACAGAGACGCATTCATGTGACGAACACAAGCCGACTCCACTCCCCTCCCGAAGACAGTGTTATCAATTATTGCTGCTTCATCGAATCCAGCCATAGTCGTATTTGACGAGACCAAGGCGTGAACCCCGGTCCCCAGTGGGCAACTGCATCGACACAAAGCCAATGCTTAGACCGTTACACCACCGCGAACCTGCAAATGCGGTTTTATATGCAGATATTCTTGCTGCTGCTATTACAATTATTATTATTATTATTATTATTATTATCAGTAGTAGTAGTAGTAGTGGTGGTAATTGTAGTAATAATTTAGGCCTGGGATTCTTAAAGCCTGTGTTGAGGGTCACACAAGAAAACAAATGTGCTCTTGAAACAAAATAATTCCAAAACCAACCATTTAATTATGGACACATGGACAAAAATAAATGGATGTTCATTCACTAATCATTGAGAGAAGTGAGAGCAATGGGATGAGGCAATCCTTCTGATGTTGGGCCTGTATTCTGTTGTGGCAAGTCCGAGACACTAGCCAAGATGGTCACTGGAGAGTCTGTTTCTTTCCTGGTTCTTAATCGAGCTCATTGAAGAAAACAATGACTCATATGTACGTAGTAGAGGGGAAAATTGTGAGTAGGAGCATTACAGTAGCTCTCATGTTTTTGAATCAAGCTTGGGGAACCATGTTGATCCAAAAGTCACTCACCCCAATGTCCTCGTGTTGTGCTTTGAGCAACTCGGATGTTTCCATCTCCAAGACCTCCATCTGTTGCCTCATCTATGGAAGGTACCAGCCTTTTGGCTCCTGCAAAATGGAGAACAGCTGTCTCAGGAAGAGGAGGATGTCATCTGAGAGTTTAGAGGAGCTTTTAAATCGTTTCTTGATGTTTTCTGCCAGGCTCGTCATGAAATCCCTCATTGCCAGATCCTTGTTTATTTCGTTCTTCTCACAATGGTTCCACAGACAACAACAACTTAATTTTGTATAGTGCCTTTCAAGGAACCCAAGGATGCTTTACACTAGATAGGAGCCAAAAAAAAAAAGATTAAAACAAAGATCAAAAGACAACAGACCAAAGGTCTTAGTAAAAAGATAGGTTTTCAGTAATATTTTAAAATTGTCCAAAGAAGCAGCGTTGCAGAGCTCTGCTGCAATAGAGTCCCAAAGGGTGGGGGCTGCCACACTAAAGACTCTATCCCCAAAAGTCCACAGGCTGGTGTGGGGGATGGAAAGCAGGCCCATGTCTGCGGACTGCAGATTCTGGGACAGAAAATAGGGGTTGAGGAGATCTGATGGGTACGGGGGGTGGGGGGTATGGGCATGGAGGGATTTATAGGTGAGGAGGAGGGTTTTATAAGAAATACAGGATTTGACTGGGAGCCAGTGAATGTGCACAGGGGTGGGAGTGATGTGTTGCCAGGGCTTGGTGCAGGTAAGCACCCTGGCAGCTGAATTCCGCACATACTGAAGCCTGTTTAGGGCTTTGCTAGGTACCCCAGACAGGACTCCATTGCAGTAATCCAGACGTGGAAAGTGCAACTTTCTCTGGTGAATGTTATTCTCCAAAAGGTTCAACTTTTGACCAGAAAGCTTCAACTACTTTACATTTTTATTAAGTTTTCAAAAAGATATAAACAGAACAGTACAACAACACCAACAACAAAAAATAATACATTAAGATATACAAACAGATAAAAATAATAATTAAAAAAAATAAGTAAAAAGTAAAAAACAAAAAGTGATAATAAAAAATAACAAATATTTGTCAGGAAATATTTCAGTATTCACACAAATATTTTAATTAGGCATTAATTTAGTCAGTGTCATTTCCCATATGAATGTCTCTTGGACTCTCAAAATGTATGTCCACTTTTCCATAACAAAACTGTCTTGGACAAATATGCCAGTACCTTATTGTCACTTAAAAACCTTATATTATTGGGCTTTTTGGCTCTGCAGTCTGGATAAAAATATGACACAAGCTCATCACGCAGGTCGCACACCCTCTCCAACACATGGCCTTTGCTTAGCCAGTGAACATCATTATGCAGCAAAAGATTTTTGTGTTCCACTGACATTTCCTTCAGCAATGTTCTGAAAAGACGATGTTGCAGACTTGAACTCTCATCAACAAAATTTACCAGTTTCATCCCAGTATCCATCACCTCTTTAATTTCCCCACACAGTTTAGTACACAAAACGGATTTGTGAATAATGAAATGAAATGCTAAAAGTTCTGGGTTAACAGCAGCAAGACTGCTTACCAAGCCCTTGTGTTTTCCCACCCCTGACAGCCCCATCGGTGACAAGGGGCACAATTTTGCTCATATCCAATCCAATCTCAAAGAACTGTGTTAATTATTTAAATATCATTTCCCCAATTGTGTGCCCAGGCAGAGGAAGCAAACAAAGTAGCTCTTCTGAAAAGGTCTTCCCATCAAAAAGTTTTGTGAACACACAGATAGCTGTTCCATATTGGTTCAGTTACAGGATGAGTCTATGGCTAGTGATATGGCTTCTGCATTCTTCAAATCGGTGATTAGAGTGGGGGAAAAAAAACCAAAACATTCTTCCGCTAAAAGTTCTACTCTTTTTGTTGCCATGTTAGCCCACAGTGGCATCTGCTTTAATAGCTCCACAACCATTTTCTTGGTTTTCTCAATCATGACTTAAAACTTCACCAACCATATCAACTGCACAAATTTTAATCAATTCAACATCAGTGAATGACTTCTTAGCTTTAGCAAGGTTCCATGAAACTTGCAGTGATGCAGCTGTTGCACTCTCTTGTGCTGATGTTGATGTACAGATAGAAATGGAGTGCTTGTATGATGTTATCATATTTGCTATTTTTTGTTTGTGGTGATCTGATTTCTTAAGGTAGTTAGAATTCAAACTGGCAGCATGCATAGTGTTGAAGTGCTTTTTTGAGAGTATCTGCTTTGCAGACAGCTACGGTCTGCACACATATCAAACATGTCAGTTTGGCATTGGCAATGGACCATTTAAAAAAAACAAAAAAACAACTGATCAGTCCAGTCAGATTTGAACTGATGGTTTCCCTGGTCGGCTTTCCGTTTCTTCATGCAGGCCATGTTCTTGATTTAGGACACTTATTGGTTATCTGTGACTTAGCTGGTGAGCTGTCTAGTCAAGAATGATAGAGCACACGGAGTACGTCTTATGTTTATGCAGATTCTACAGCATAGGGCAAGTGTATGTTGTGGGTTGAGGTCAAAATAAAGTAGAGCAGCACACGCTTCATTTCACAAGTTACACACATTATTCCACATCTTATAAACGGTGCGTTGGTGTCAATGGGTTGGCATGGGCCAGATATTTGGCTCTCGGGGGCTGGACCTAGCCCATGGGCCACTTAATGGGGTTCAGGGGCCTAAGGCACTAAATATATTACAAGGTTGTTGGGTTTTTTATTATTTATTTGACATATGAAGTCTGATACAATCTCACATCTTGACAATTTCAGACATCATTGTTGTTTTGATCCTAATGATGCAATATTTATATGATTGGCAAAGTCTAGTCATGTGACATCATGTCATGTCATTTTATAAGGCTTCTTCCAGAGATTGCTTGCACAATACATGGTTTATGCCAGTGGTTCTCAAACTTTTTCTGTCATGCCCCCCTTTGGAGGGAGAAAAAATTATGTGCCCCCCACCCCAACAAAATGGTGACAAAATGGGCCAAGTTTAACTTTATTTAAACAACATTAAGATCATGAACATTCATTTCACTTTTATTTCAGTAATTTCTGTTGTGCAAATAACAAACACAAGTTCCACTTCAACTTTATCAAACCTCTTTTGTCAATAGACGGCTCCATCAGTCTGTGTGCTTTTTCAAAACCAGAAAAACAAAATAAAATTTAAAAATCACTTTGCTAGAACAATAACAATAAAGTTCAATCTTGCAAAAAAAGAACATGCAAATATTTGGGAAAAATGATGAACAAGTCAGTTTGTGAGAGCTCGTCTTATCACTGCATTAGTGGCTGCAATGTGCCTGTTTTGCACTGCACATCTTTTCAAAACGGGTTTGCAAGAGTGATACTGCCACTCTCAAGTCATGCTCAATGTTGAGCTAGATCTGCACTTTGTTTTAAGTGAGGCAACAGCAGAAAAGCCCATCTCACAGAGATAGGATGTGGTGAAGGGAAGCAGAATGCCCACAGCCCTCTGTCCTATGAATGGATACTGCCTCTCCACACCAAGCCAGAATTTACTCAGTGTCTGTGCTGTAAAGATCAGCCTCAGGGTGGAGTCAGATGTCATTTCAGTGAACTGGTCCTCTTCAGCAGAGCTGAAATCAGCAGATGCTGCTATATTGAATGGCTCTGTCATCCAGTCATACTGAGCACTGTTGTTTGGGGAGTATTTTTGAAAGAATCCTCTCAGGGAAGAGATGTACTCCTTAGGACATAAAATCATTGGCGGCTCCAGAATCACTGGATTCAACAAATTCACCAAGATTCTCAAAGAAATCAGTATTTCCTCTATCAAGTCGCCCGCCCCACATCTCAAGCTTTCGAGTGAATGCACTGATCTTTGCTGCCAGGTGAGGAAGGTGCTTGTCTCTGCCTTGAAGCTGAAGATTTAATTCATTCAGCTTTCCAAATATATCATTGAGATAGGCCAGTTTCATCAGAAATCGTTCGTCACTAAACTTGCTTGCAACTTCATGCATATGCTCCTCCTCCAGAAACACCCGAATTTCCTCTCTGAGCTCAAAGATTCGCGACAACACTTTACCTCGCGAGAGCCACCTAGGCTCACTGTGAAAAAGCACAGCTGAATGTTCAGCTCCCATCTCCTCATAAAGTGTAAGGAACCGCCGCGCTATTGTTTTGATGAAATTGACCACGCTAACAACATCGGTCAAAACCTTTGTTTAGGTCAGGGCTGTGTCTTGATGCCAGCGCTTCTCTGTGGATGACACATTGCGCATTTGGCGAGACTCTTGATTAGTGCCTGCAATCCATTCGTTTTCCCTGTCATTGTCTGTGCACCATCCATGCAAACGCCTGCACAGTTCTCCCATTTCAGCCCATTGTCAGGTCAAGAAGCCTAAAGAGCTCATCAGCTGTCACTCTACTTGGGACATACTACTTGCAAAACAGCATATCCTCACACAGTGACTCTGACATGACAAAGTGAACATAATCAAATAAACAAGTAGTCTTTATTGCTGTCAGTAGCTTTCTCGACTTGTAAGGCAAAACGTTTGTCTTTCAGTTTTTCAATGAGTTGTTTGTTCTTCAAGGTCATTTGAAATATCACATATATGTCTTGCAACTGTATCATTGGACAGAGTGACAGCCTTCAATTTTGTGGCGCTTGTCTCATCAAACATAGTTGACACCATATCTAAAGCCGCTGGAAGTACAAGCTTCTCTGCTATTGTGTGTGGTTTCTTGCACTGGGTAATTCTGTGTGCGACTTTGTATGACGCCATTAGTGCTTTGTTGTTCACTGATGCAGCTTTTACAAAGCAATGTTCCTGCTGACGGTATGCACCAAGTTTTCTCTGAAAGAACTCGAGTGGCTTATTGACGTGACTGGGGTGTAATGTCCCTTAAGTGTCTTAACTTGTTTGGTCTCATACCATCACCTGCCAGAGTTTTCAGACATAAAATTCTCACTGGTCTCTCCTCATCTCCCACCACATTCACTGTGAGCTCAAGAGCAAGACAGGCATCGTCATATTTTCTTAACTTAGTTTTTGGCTGATTACCATCAGCTAAGCACATTAACCCAGCCACTGAGGATGCACAAGCCAGTGCATCCTTAGCGCCGGTCCCAAGCCCGGACAAATGGGGAGGGTTGCGTCAGGAAGGGCATCCGGCGTAAAATCTTTGCCAAATCAAATATACGGATCAGGATCATAAATAAGACTTACATACTGAATCGGTCGAGGCCCGGGTTACCAACGACCGCCACCGGTACTGTTAACCAGCAGGGTGTCGGTGGAAACTATGCTACTCTTGGGCGAAGGAGAAGGAGAGGGGGAAAGCATGTCCAGAGGCAGCTAGAGAGGAGGAAGGGTAGACATGTGGAGGTGAGAGTTGGAACTTTGAATGTTGGCACTATGACTGGTAAAGGGAGAGAGCTGGCTGACATGATGGAAAGAAGAAAGGTAGGCATACTGTGTGTGCAAGAGACCAGGTGGAAGGGGAGTAAGGCCAGGAGTATCGGAGGTGGGTTCAAACTCTTTTAGCATGGTGTGAATGGGAGGAGAAATGGGGTAGGGGTAATTCTGAAGGAAGAGTATGTCAAGAGCGTGCTGGAGGTGAAGAGAGTGTCAGACAGAGTGATGAGTATGAAGCTGGAAATTGAAGGTTTATTGCTGAATGTTATCAGCGCATATGCCCCGCAAGTTGGGTGTGAGATGGATGAAAAAGAAGAATTCTGGAGTGAGTTGGACGACATGGTGGAGAGGGTACCCAAGGAGGAGAGAGGTGATTGGAGCGGACTTCAATGGACATGTTGGTGAAGGGAACAGGGGTGATGAGGAGGTGATGGGAAGGTATGGAGTCAGGAGTTAAGACAGGCACTGGGTGATAGTGAAGAGTTGCCAGATGGCTGGACAACCACTGCAGAAATAGTGAGGGAGACAGCTAGGGAGGTACTTCGTGTGTCATCAGGACAGAGGAAGGAAGAAAAGGAGACTTGGTGGTGGAATGAGGAAGTACAGCAAATTATACAGAGGAAAAGGTTGGCAAAGAAGAAGTGGGATAGTAAGAGAGATGAAGAAAGTAGACAGGAGTACAAGGAGATGCAGCGTAAAGCAAAGAGAGAGGTGGCAAAGGCAAAGGAAAAGGCGTATGGTGAGTTGTATGACAGATTAGACACTAAGGAAGGAGAAAAGGACTTGTACCGATTGGCTAGACAGAGGGACCAAGCTGCAAAGGATGTGCAGCAAGTTAGGGCGATCAAGGATAGAGATGGAAATGTGCTGACAAGCGAGGAGAGTGTGCTACGAAGGAGGAAGGAATACTTTGAGGGGCTGATGAATGAAGAAAATGAGAGAGAGAGAAGGTTGGATGATGTAGGGATAGTGAATCAGGAAGTTCAGTGGATTAACAAGGAGGAAGTGAGGGCAGCTATGAAGAGGATGAAGAGTGGAAAGGCAGTTGGTCCTGATGACATACCTGTGGAGGCATGGATATATTTAGGAGAGATGGCAGTGGAGTTTTTAACTAGATTGTTTAACCCAATCCTGGAAAGTGAGAGGATGCCTGAGGAGTGGAGAAGAAGCATACTGGTACCGATTTTCAAGAACAAGGGTGATGTGCAGAACTGTAACAACTACAGAGGTATAAAGTTGATCAGCCACAGCATGAAGATTTGGGAAAGAGTAATAGAAGCTAGGTTAAGAGGAGAGGTGATGATCAGCGAGCAGCAGCATGGTTTCATGCCACAAAAGAGCACCACAGATGTGATGTTTGCTTTGAGAATGTTGATTGAGAAGTATAGAGAAGGCCAGAAAGAGTGGCATTGTGTCTTTGTAGATTTAGAGAAAGCTTATGACAGAGTGCCAAGAGAGGAGGTGTGGTATTGTATGAGGAAGTCAAGAGTTGCAGAGAAGTATATAGGAGTGGTGCAGGATACGTATGAGGGAAGTGTGACAATGGTGAGGTGTGCGGTTGGAATGACAGATGGGTTCAAGGTGGAGGTGGGATTACACCAAGGATCGGCTCTGTGCCCTTTCTTGTTTGCAATGGTGATGGACAGGTTGACGGACAAGATCAGGCAGGAGTCTCCATGGACGATGATGTTCGCGGATGACATTGTGATCTGTAGTGAGAGCCTGGAGAGGTGGAGGTATGCACTGGAGAGAAGAGGAATGAAAGTCAGTAGGAGCAAGACGGAATACCTATGCATGAATGAGAGAGAGGACAGTGGAATGGTCAGGATGCAAGGAGTGGAGGTGACAAAGGCATTTGAGTTTAAATACTTGGGGTCAGCTGTCCAAAGTAACGGGGAGTGCAGTAGAGGGGTGAAAAAGAGAGTGCAGGCAGGGTGGAGTGGGTGGAGAAGTGTGTCAGGAGTGATTTGCGACAGAAGGGTACCAGCAAGAGTTAAAGGGAAAGTTTACAAGATGGTTGTGAGACCAGCTATGTTATATGGTGTGGAGACAGTGGCACTGACGAAAAGACAGGAGGCAGAGCAGGAGGTGGCAGAGTTGAAGATGCTAAGATTTTCACTGGGAGTAACGAAGAAGGACAGGATTAGGAACGATTATATTAGAGGGACCGCTCAGGTTGGACGGTTTGGAGACAAAGCAAGAGAGGCAAGATTGAGATGGTTTGGACATGTGTGGAGGAGAGATGCTGAGTATATTGGGAGAAGGATGCTGAATATGGAGCTGCCAGGGAAGAGGAGAAGAGGAAGGCCAAAGAGGAGGTTTATGGATGTGGTGAGGGAAGACATGCAGGTGGCTGGTGTGACAGAGGAAGATGCAGAAGATAGGAAGAAATGGAAACGGATGATCCGCCGTGGTGACCCCTAACGGGAGCAGCCGAAAGTAGTAGTAGTAAACCATCAGCTAAGCACATTGTCTTGCTTGTCTCGGAAGCATCACCTGTCTTTCTTTTCATCCCTGTCAAATAGCTCTCCATTCTGTGAACCTTTTCTTTTTTACAAATCTATTAACACAACAGATTTAGTATGCAGGACAGTATACAGAACTAACATAAATAAATGAGCCAGGGGTAAATTCCATTCCATTACATAATGATATTACAAGACACAAAGTAAAAGTTTTGACAGACTTTTTGTTCATAGAAGAATATGTTTCACATATTGTTCTATTTCTTGCAAGAAAACAACAAAAAGGGTTTTTTTGTTTGTGAATTTGCTTTTGTGAATAAAAAAATGCCAATATTATTAATAGATCTATTATGAAAAAATATTTGTCACCTTTTTTTGGGGTGTTTAAAGAAACCAAATACTACATTCTCCTACAATAAAACAAAGTCTGCAAAGGTCTTGCCAGAATTTATTTTGTGTGAGAACATTGCCAAAACAGGTGTAACACTGTTTCTGGATGTTCATCACAGAAAGAACAGTTTGTGTTTACAATTCTTTTAAATTTCTGCATGTAGTGATCGGCGGGATTATATATATGAATGATTTTAAAGGACACATCTTTAATCTTATTTGTGATTAGGTACTTATGTGGAAGCATCCAGACCGTCTTCCAGTGAATGTCATTTACAAACCGGTTCCAATATGTCATGACATAGGAGAAAGAGACAACATCTCTTTGAAATAGGGCACGTATGACTATTATTATTGTGGGGATACAATGAAAAGTAAATCTTACCTATTGGTGAGTCAGCCGGATCAAGGAGTGAAAGGAATCTGGGTGCAGGATTAGCTACATTTCTGAAAAGCATAGACTGGCTGGTGATGAGTCTCATCTCATCATCTGAGTCTCATCACCAGCCAGTCAGACTAGCTTGGTCTAGTCAGAAAGGCACGAACTGAGGAAGCCTCTTGGATGAGAGGCGAAACGTCTTCACGGATGTATACCAAGTCCAGTTGCACTTGATTCAACTCCTTTGGATAACCATGACCTGGATGAATGAGAACATTCACAGACACCCACAGCTGTGTTATCATCTCCAAACGCTTTACCCATCTCTACTGCACATAGCTTCACTGTTTCACCATCTGACAAGGGCTTCTTTGCTTTAGCGAGCTCAAGGGAAACAGCATAAGATGCCTTGAGAAAGGACTCCTGTGTAGACGTGGCTTTGGTGAAAAGGCTCTGCTGTCTGTGAAATTTTCCTTTGAGGTCAGTGATGATAGTGGCTCTGGCACTTCTGGTGTACATGCCATATTTGTCTTTGTACATGGTATTGTAGTGGCGACTCAAGTTGAAATCCATCATAGCTGATTTTCTTTCCAGGCACACTAAACACATAGGGTTGCCTTTGAATTCCGTAAAAGATATTCTGTTTCCAAATCTATTGGCAACATTCAGTTTGGTTCATCAGAAGTGTTTGTTGTCTTTATTACAGCCCAATTTATCCTTATGTCATATACTATAATATAATTTGGGGAGCTACTTATTGCACTCACCTATGTAAGCTTTATAGCTTACAAAATAGGTTCTGTAGAACTGCCACATTTAGGAGCAGGGCAGAACACTCAGCCGCTCTCCTCATATGGCTCCCCATATCAAACTTGTATTTTGTTCATACAATTTTGTATAATAATAATAATAATAATAATAGCCTTGTGATGGCCTGGCAGCCTGTCCAGGGTGTCTCATCACCTACTGCCCAATGACTGCTGGGATATGATCCAGCGTCCCCACGACCCTGAGAGCAGGATAAGCGGTTTAGATGATGGATGGATGGATGGATATTCTGTTTCCCATCTTGCCTGGATGACACGGTTTTCTAGGTCAAGTTTTTTTTTCCACTCACGCTTCGTCGCATGTCGTTAAGGGAGAGGCCCGCCCAGACCAAGATGAGACCATGCGTTAGCAGTTGCTTGGCTATTGGCCTCTTGTGTTTTGAGGGAGCGCCCTCTATCAGTTGACAGTATAATTACAATTGTGATCCGGTTTAAATGTGGTCAAATGTCCCGCTTGCTTCCAATGCCTGTGAAACCAACAATTGATTGATATTTGGAAATTGACCTGTGGGCCGTACTGCGTGAGTATGGGGGCCAAACGTGGCCCACGGGCTGCCAGTTGCCCATGTCTGATATCATCATCATCATCGTCAGTTCCATAAGCTATGGAGGTTGTATGAGCACAGCTGATGCCTCAAAAAGGTTGAATTATCATTGTGTTTCAGTAGGGGGAGAACCTGGTGGTCCCTACCTCCTCTCCAGGTATGGGTGGCCGTTGGTTCACCGAGGAATTCAACTGACCTTGACAAGTTTTGTTTTTAATCCTGTTGGTTGTCCACACACCCTCCTCACAACAACCCAAGGGTTTAAGTGGGGGTGCCAGTTTAGACGCTGACGACCCGACGGTTGCAGTTTAACGTCGTCCCCAGGTTCTGATATAGATTTTTTTTTTCCCACATGGGTCGAAAGTTGTTGATACACAAGTCTCTCTAGTACTTTAGAAAAGAATGGAAGATTAGAGACTGGTTGATAGTTATCAAAAGACCCTGGTTTGAGGTGCATTTTTTTTAAGTAGTGATTTGGCCACAGCTGTCTTAAAACTGCTGGGAACAGTGCCAGTAATACGTGATAAATTAACAATGTCTAGCATTATAGGTCCCAGGAAAGGCCAGGGGTCTTTAAAAAGTTTTGCTCATAAAGGGTCAAGTAGGCAAGTAGTTGGTTTAGAAGCTGACGCGAGCCTAGTCAAAGTATCAAGAGAGATAGTCTCAAAAGCTACAATAACAGGGACTACTAGTGACTCATTGTATAGATACAAATTTGGTAAGACAGGATATGCAGGAATAGCTGGAGTTGAAGAACTATTTTTTTTTCTGATCTCACCAACCATATCGCAGAAAAAGTCTAGAAACTCATGGGCTGTGAATGGTGCGTAGCTAATAGACGGCTGCTTTTTAGTAAATTTAGATACAGTGAAGAGAAGTGACCGCTCAAGTTGGACGGTTGAGGGACCGCTCAAGTTGGACGGTTTGGAGACAAAGCAAGAGAGGCAAGATTGAGATGGCTTGGACATGTGTGGAGGAGAGATACTGGGTATATTGGGAGGAGGATGCTGAATATGGAGCTGCCAGGGAAGAGGAAAAGAGGAAGGTCAAAGAGGAGGTTTATGGATTTGGTGCGGGAAAACATGCAGGTGGCTGGTGTGACAGAGGAAGACAGGAAGAAATGGAAACGGATGATCCGCTGTGGCGACCCCCTAACAGGAGCAGCTGAAAGTAGTAGTAGTAGTAGATACAGTGAAGAGAAATATGGGGTTATGTTTATTAATGTTGATTAAGCAAGAGAGATACACTGCTTTTGCAGCAGATAAAGCAGGCTTGTATTTCAATAAACGCTCATACCCAGATAGGTGAAAAAAATTCCAATACATATTTTTGCCGTTTATGTTCCAGTCTCCTGCAGGTTTGCTTAAGAGCATGTGTCTCATCATTAAACCAGGGTATAGGCCTGTTTCGTCACCTAGCTCTGGTAGTGAGAGGTGCAAGTGAATCAAGGAGACTAGAGAGGGTCATATTTAAGTCACTAGTGAAATTTTCAACAGAGTCAGTCTCTACAGTGAAAGGAGCCAAGGCTTCAGGCAATTACTGCCCAAATGCAGCAAAGTGGATGGACCAATGTGGTTATTGGTAATTAAATGTGTGGACATTAACAGGACAGGCAAATAATGCTTCAAATTTGATGAGGCGATGATCTGACACAGCAGATGTAGTTGGTAAGACATTAAGATCAGATACAGCTATCCCTTTCAATAAAACATAATCAATTATGTTACCACTGCAATGAGTCAACTCTTGAACAAACTGAGTGAACCCAAAAGTATCAACAAGTTGCCAAGGAGATCAGACGTTACAGAAGCAAGGCTGAGACAGACACGCTCTAATATCGCCATGTTGGTGTTCCCATGATAAGCCTCTGGGATCAAGACTGTAATTAGAAATAAATATATAAAGAAGCCAAATGAACGTCTCTACAGCCATTGTTACAGCCACAGCGAGATGCTTAGATGATGTTGGACATGTAGCAACTGAAAATAGGATGGCGTTGGGTCTTCTGTTAGCCTCGAGACTAATATAAAGTGATCTCCACTGAATGCTGTGCATACATTACCTGCAACGATTTTGAAATATCAGAATTGAAACATGATACTGAACAAGGGGTAAAACATTTACATACTGTTCATGGGTCGGATCCCTTTTCCGAAGTGTTTGGCCCCTTGGCATCTGTGAGTGTGTCATTCAATCATACTCTGATTGTGGGTATTATCCTGTTTTTCATTATTGTTTTCATCATTACTTGTAGGATTGGGTTGATCCGTAAATGTTGTGTTAAGACTGTACTTAATGCTGTACAAGTCATATTCTCCTGATCCCTGGGTCCTGCCATAAGATTGTGATGATGATGTTAAGGATTTTAGAAAGCGTCTGCAGGGATCTCACTTGATAGAGGAGTTCCCCCAGATCCTTTTTATTTAGAGTTATTGGTTTCTTTTCCTTTTCCTTATGTTAACACTAACTTAGTTAATCTGTAACCAATCTACATGTTTGTGTTACAACTATATGTCCCATTTATTGTTTCATCATTTTAATTGTTGCTTAACATTACTGGGAACTACTCTGTATTTTTAGATGGATTTTGAGCATTCACATAGGTTTTTCCCAAATGTCAACACTTTTTTTTTTTTTTTTGGCGTATGGTTGCTCAGATTAGTGTAGATAACTTCTCAAGTATTTTACTCATTTCTAGTTAAGAGTGGGGTGAGATGTTTGGCTTGAGAGGACATGGGATAATCGTGACTTCTGTCTGACTGCTGAGTTTATATGGAGTGTGTTGATGTAAATCTGATGCATCTCAGTTGGCTTACAACTGACAGACAGGCCTCACAGTTATTCTCTGTGAGGTTAGATTTTTGCCAAGGTGTAATATTAATTATAATAACACAACCCTAACCCTAATAATAATAACTTTATTTGTATTGTACCTTTCTAAACGACATTACAAGGTGCCTCACACAACAGGATACAATAATGCACATAGTCAAGATAAAACAAAAATATACAATAAAAATATAAGACATAATGCTAGAGCCACTCCACAGAACAAGGTAAAACATGATCAGGATAAAGTCAAGAGCATAATTAAAATCAATATGTGTGTGTGTGTGTGTGTGTGTGTGTGTGTGTGTGTGTGTGTGTGTGTGTGTGTGTGTGTGTGTGTATCCATTATATGTATATCCATATCTATAAATGCATACCCATTGTCATGTTTTCTTTGATATCTATCCAGACAATTTGTTGTTGATTAAAAGTAATTAAAGGGGGGAGGGGGATTGTGAGGGCAATATATATATGAATGTTTGCTTACTTTTAATCTTTGACTGGGCTGCATAAACCATATAAGAGTATCGCTTTGGGTGTCTAGAAAAGTGCTACATAAATGTATTTTTTATTTATTATTATTATTATTGTTATTATTATTATTAGTATTATTAGTATTATTGTTGTTGTTGTTGTTGTTGTTGTTGTTGTTATTATTATACAAATTTTCTTTAACTTCATGCCATAATACAACATAATAACTGGGCCCATTCCTTGGGCCTAGGGTTAGAATGAGGTAGAAGTCTATTTGATGGTTAGTGCCCTTCTTAGGATATGAGATGTTCCAAGTAGTGCGATCTTCTGTAGTTCTTTTATTCTGATGTTACCCAGGATCCGTTGGGTGTATTTCTCCATCCCTTTTTTTACAAGTCCCACGGCTCCTATCACTACTGGTATTGTTGTGGTTTTCATTCCCCACATTCGTTCAATCTCTATTTCAAGGTCTTTATATTTCGACAGTTTTTCAGTTACTTTTACTGAGGTGTTCCTTTCAGTCGGGATGGACATGTCGATGAGTAGGCAGCTTTTTTTCTTGTTTGTTCTTGATGATGATGTCTGGTCTGTTGACCTTCATCTCACGATCTGTCTGTATCGGCATGTCCCATAAGATTGTGATGTCGTCTTTTTCTGTCACTGTTTAGGGCTCGTGCTTGTACCGTTTTTCTTTTGTGTTGAAGTTGATTTTTTTGCAGATGTTCCAGTGCAGGTATGTAGCGGCCTTATTGTGTCTTTGTAGGTATTCAGTTTTGGCCAGCTCAGGGCACCCTGCCACGATATGGTCAGTGGTTTCCTGGAATTGACCACATATCCTGCACGCTGGGTCTGTGCCATCTTTGAGGATTTTGCTCCGGTAGTAATTGGTCTTGATGGTCTGGTCTTGGGCAGCGATGATAAAGCCCTATGTTTCGGATTTCGGCCCAGCTGTTTTGAGCCATTGGTTGGTCATATGTTGGTCTACATCTTTCTCACCTACTCTTTTTGGGTATTTCCTGTGCATTTGTTTCCCTCCCCATTTTTGTTAAATTTGTTCTTGGGCATGACACTTTGCTTTCTGTTTGACTTTTCGGGCGTGAATGGTTGGAGCTTCATTCTCAGGTTGTGTTGTTTCAGAGAGGTTGAGCTCTCTTCTGAACATTGCGGCTTGGTTAGCTACAGAGTACTTTTTGTTTTGTTTTTCATGCTCTCTAGCAATCATGAGAAGTGGGTAATTTTTGGTGTTAAGGTAAGTATCTAGGCCTATTGTTGTTGTTTTGTAGTAGGCAGTTTCCAGTTGGATTAGACCCCTGCCACCCTCGTTTCTGGGGAGGTACAATCTATCCACATCTGATTTTGGGTGGTGCATCCTCTCTAAGGTGAGTATTTTTCTTGTTTTTCTATCTAGTGTCCTGATCTCTTCTAGTTTCCAGTCGATGATGTTGAAGCTGTAAGTTACGACTGGTGTAACCAGGGTGTTGATGGCTTCCATTCGATTGGATGCATTGAGTTCGGATTTTGTTACCATTCGTATTCTTCTTTTATTTATTATTATTATTATTATCATCATCATCATCAATATACCAAATGTGCGCTGAGCAGTTAAGGCACATTTAGCTTTGTGATAGAGTGATGATAACTCTGATGCCTGTCTGATTAGGGGCACCAAAAATGCAAAGTAACACCGATTGTGGGTTTCTGTCGGGAAACAGCTATGGGCCTGATTGACACAAATCAGATAGACCTTTTCAGGCAGTATGGGTTGCTTACTGAATGTTATCTTTACTGTGCTATTACAGTGAGTAGTGTCTGCTATGATTTCATAACTGGGGTCCTGTACACACAAAGAAACATCAGGCAGGGCATGCACACACAGAGTAGGCCAAGTAAATGAACAGCGGTGAGTCAAAGACTCCATCAATCCATCTGCACCTACCAGCAGATGGATTGCGAACATAACTTGATATGTACAACTTGAAATGTTTCACCCATTTGATGGTAGGTGCACGTGAAAATTTGTCGGCAATTCTGTGCATGTCGTTGACATTTATCCATGGTAAATCTTGCAGGCATCGCGAAAAATATGCAATTGCCAATAGCACACGCTAACAAACAGGAAACTGGTATGACCGCTGCAGTAGAAACCGGAAGCCAGTGGACTAGAGTTATGCACAGAGCCGATTGGCTGTGTGTGCTGGTGGGAAGTTCCACCACCGGGAAACTACAGAAGAGTCTGGCTACTGACTTAGAGCCCCATTGTGGCGTAAGTGCCAGGCGCCTTTCATGGGCAGAGCGCAGTGAACGGGACTGAGTGTAGATGAGGGAGTTCAGGTAGGCGGGAGCCATTTTAGTTTTTGTTTCGTAAGCGAGCATTAAGGTTTTGAATTTGATGCGGGCAGCAACTGGGAGCCAGTGGTGGGGAATGAACAGCGGAGTGCTGTTTTGGGTTGGTTGAAGACCAGATGTGCTGCCACATTCTGGATAATTTGCATATAAGACAATATAATGAAATAGAAATGGCAAGCACTGAGTTCCTTTGCAATAGCCTGAGAAAAACATATGGGATCAACAGACGGAGCAAGTTAGTTGAAGTCCCAGTCTTTGATATTATACAGCAAACTCCGCAAGACAATGCGTGTAATTCTGGAGGGCATTGCCCCATTAGAAATCAAGTGTGTTCTGAATCATTTTGTCCAGTCAAGGCAGATAGACCTGGACACAATCAATGCTGCTGTTCTTGGTGTCCCATATTCCGTTGTAGATGTCAGAGATACGTCAGAGATAGGTCATGTCCAGTATATTAAGTTGGTGATAAACTAAAACGGTCATCTTGGCAAATGCTTTGTCTTACTAAAGATATTGCCATTGTTTAGAGTTTGGAAGGTGATGTGTATACTCCACTGATTATTGAAAAACTAGAGATTGTACAGATCGTTTTGCACCTGTTCTTACTCTTGGAACTGTAGTAAGGTTGAAGTTAATCTTTGAACATCCTTTTGAGCACGTGAAAGAGCGACTACCGGAAAACAACATTACACCTAAACAACATTACATGATCCTTCTTCCATCACACATCAGATCATTGGGTCCAGTGGTCAGATATGTGTATGTGGTTCGAGTCTAAACATTGTTTTTTCAACTAGCGGCCCCAATGTTGAATTTTAAGAATGTCTGAAAGTCATTGGTTTAACACAATCAATGTATAAAAGTTGTCAAAATGTGAACAGTTCACTGCACCCATATTTTTTTTTCAAATTAAAGGGAGATGGGACCTGTGTCTGAGGCTAAAAATCTGCAGTGATTGCATGCAAAATTGGACTTCCTAGGAATCGATGAAGTAAACCATGCTGTAGCAGTCAAATGGCTTGTGCTAAATGGTAATAAACACATAACCCAAAAGTCCATGATCATTACCAAAGTATTTGATGGTGACATGCCAGCATTTGGACTGATTAAGAATATATTTATCAATTATATGCTGCACTGTTTTGAATATCAATCATTTGAAACTATATGCTTTGACAGAGTCCATGTCATACAAAGTTGAAGTCCCACACCTTGCTTAAGCCACTGAATTAGTGTATGTAGAAAAGCTAGTTCATTTCACCTCATATCACACATTCTGCAACCAGAGCCAGACCTATGTACTTGTCAAATACTATGTTGAGGATTTCATGGCATTTTACAAATGTTCAAATGACTTATAAGTCTGTTTTGTGGTACGAATTACGAGATGTGAAAACTTGACATGTGGAGTTGTGTGTGCCCTCATGTATGGTACAGCAGTTGGCCACTGAATGCATTGTCTATGCACTTAATGGGAAAACTTTGTTGGGGGGGGGGTAAGCTCCATTTGGTTGAGTATGAGGGCAGCCAAAGGAATGTCTGTTTGTTATATTAATTTGTCTTACTGTAATTGCTGTCATTGGCAATAAAAACAGTGAATTCCATTGTGTCATTACATTCTTAACGTAAGTAGGTGGAAGAAGATAAA
Source organism: Lampris incognitus (assembly GCF_029633865.1). Taxonomy (NCBI): domain Eukaryota; kingdom Metazoa; phylum Chordata; class Actinopteri; order Lampriformes; family Lampridae; genus Lampris; species Lampris incognitus. Next base: position 106,976,171 of record NC_079212.1, on the reverse strand, counting down.
AATGTTTACAGTCGTGTCTCTTAAAGAGACAGTGTGTCTATTAAGACTGAATGAAACAAACTAAGTAACTGCTGGGTTACAGAAGCAAGTAAATATGGAAATGCAAAGAAACATGGAATAGTATTGTAGGTGTCACATGTCTCAGCAGACGTACACATGTGCATATGCACACACGTAGACAGAATCATGCCAGGATTCATGGATAAACACTTCTCCTCCTGCTCTTAAATACATACATAAGTGTATGTATGCTCACACAAGTACAAAAATAAGTATAAGCAGAAACAACGACAAACACTGCCCCACACGGTCTCACACATGCAAAACAGCACGAACAGAAGACGGTGACCCATATGCACACAAAAACATAATGTCTGGCGCACACTCTGGCATACATAACTCACTAGCAAACAGCTCACAAGCATCACAAGCATGAACAGACCCCCACCCACACAGAGATACAGATTAACTGTCATTTCAAGATAGGACTGGATCAGTTTGCGGCTCTTTCACCATCCAGTCAAAGCAGCGCGGCTCCGTCTCATATACTTTCATTGCTCTCATACACTCCTACTCGTGTTGCTACATATTAAGATGCTGGCGATATGAGCCGCCTGCCTGTCCCTCTGAATCACAGAGCAGGATGATGATTGATTATGCATCAGCCCTCGACTGCATTCACAGAAACAGCTGAGGAAACCCGTCTAACCATTTCTACCTCATGCTGATTAGCACAGCATCATGCATGACGATCTCACCCTCAGTGATATGCACTGAAGTTGGCTGCCATCTCCAAATGTGTCTCAAACTGGAAAGTGAAAGCACTCTTTTTTTGGGGGGGGTGGGGTAACGGCTTTTATTTCAAGTTATTGGGTCAGTCCAATAGTGGGTCTCATGTCTCATCAGTTCTCTCATGTCATGTTTCTGCTCTCTAGGTGAGAGCAGATGTCTTTCTACTAACTGAAAGAGTATGTTCAGTTTTCCAAATAGTAGACAAACACTTATGATTGATGGATTGACTGTTTATTCATTTTTATTTTAATTTTAATTTTCATGCAACCTTGGTTATACCCAGCCCACATGGGCTTTACATGACACATGTAATTTACAATTGCAGTTAAAACAACATGTTTTCGCTTCCTTCCATGGTTTACTGAGGGAGCCCTCTTGGTGCAAAAAAAAACCCATATATATTGCGTTTCTAAAATTAGAATATATCTTGTTGTTTGTTGTTTTGTGCTAAACTGTTCTAGAAATCACATGCTCTAGATGTCTTGATGCATGCTCAATAATCACAGTAAGATAATAAAAAAAAAATTGAATCAGTTCATCTGGATACAACGTTGTAAAATGCTGTATCCAGATGAACTGATTCAACCTTCTTTGAATCACATGCTCTAGAGTTCCACGCACAGTAAGAGGATCTAAAAAACTTTTCTGACAAGTTCTGCCGCAAGGTCAGCATTGCTACATTACTTCTGACCATCTACTCTGGCCTGCCAAGCACCTTTAGATGAACATAACTCTGCAAAACAGAGAAGTTGCCCTCATAATTTTACAGATGTTCTCTAGCTTTTCAGGAAGGCATGCTAACTGCCAATGACTCATGCACAGCCTGCATCTATCGCAACTACACACCTGTGATGCTTCAATGATAACCAAGCTTATTTTCTGTGAGGAGGCAAGTCAATTATGAGCTCTGTTAAATGTAAACCCAGTGGAGGTAAAGGTAACAGGAAGTAAATCAACTGAGTCATTCCTCCCTAAAACCCCTAGTAGTGACACACAACATTAGGAACCCCAGCATGAGGGGGAATGTGTGGGTTCATCTTGTGTGCTAGCCTGTAAATGAAGCGCCCCAGAAAAAAAAATGGTGTGTGTGTGTGTGTGGAGGGGAGGGGCAGGAAACCAATGTACAGTAGACTGGGTGGAACAATGCTTCCAACATTTGATATGGATTTGAAAAGTAGTAAACACACATTCAAGCATTAGTAAAATAATGTAAACACTTAGTAAATGTGTGTGTATGTGTGTGTGGGGGGGGGAGTTCATGCTCATGATGTCTGTTCTTACTAAATTAGTAAGCAGGTTGCCTTTTTTGTCATGTTTTCATGAGCATGAGTGGATCAGATAAGTGCAAATACCTATAAAATAGATATTTTGTGCCTTTATGATTCCAGCCTATCTCAAAGTGGAGCATGATACAATTACAGATGGGTGACAAATTAAAAGAAAAATGTGAATGCCTGACACCTACAGGTGGTCCGGGGACTCTGTTATGCTGTGGGGGGCATTTTTTCTGGCATGGTTTGGGTCCACTTGTCCCCTTAGAGGTAAGGGTCACTGCAAATCAATACAAAGTTATTCTGAGTGACCACCTTTATCTTATGTGGAAATGTTTCTATCCTCATGGGAGTGGTCTCTCCCAGGATGACAATACTTGCATCCACAGGGCACGAAGGATCACTGAATGGTTTGATGAATATGATAATGATGCAAATCATATGCTATGGCCTTCACAGTCACCAGATCTCAACCCAATTGAACACCTATGGGAGGTTTTGGACTGACATGGTAGACAGCGCTCTCACCACCATCATCAAAACACCAAATGAGGGAATATCTTTGGGAAGAGTGGTGTTCATTCCTCCAGTAGAGTTCAGAAACCTGTAGAATCTATGACAAGGAGCATTGAAGCTGTTCTTGTGGATCGTGGTGGACCAACACCTTACTAAGACACGATGTTGGTTTTTCCCTTAAATTGTCACCCATCTGTTTTTATCCACATAGATGGACTTAAAGAAAGACAGAGAAAAAACAAAAAACAACAACAAAAAAACGGTAAGACATACAAGAGTAAAAAGAAAAATTGTAAAACATGATTTCATAATATATTATCCTATACTAATTACTACTATTACTATTACTTTCGGCTGCTCCCATTAGGGTTCGCCACAGTGGATCATCTGTTTCCATCTCTTCCTGTCCTCTGCATCTTCCTCTGTTACACCAGCCACCTGTATGTCCTCTCTCACCACATCCATAAACCTCTTTGGCGTTCCTCTTGTCCTCTTCCCTGGCAGCTCCATATTCAGCATCCTTCTCCCAATATACCCAGCAGCTCTCCTCCACACATGTCCAAGCCATCTCAATCTTGCCTCTCTTGCTTTGTCTCCAAACCATCCAAGCTGAGCTGTCCCTCTAATATAATCGTTCCTAATCCTGTCCTTCTTCATCACTCCCAATTAAAATCTTAGCATCTTCAACTCGGCCACCTCCTGCTCTGCCTCCTGTCTTTGTCGTCAGGGCCACTGTCTCCAAACCATATAACATAGCTGGTCTCACAACCATCCTGTAAACCTTCCCTTTAACTCTTGCTGTTACCCTTCTGTCACAAATCACTCCTGACACTCTTCTCCACCCACTCCACCCTGCCTACACTCTCTTCTTCACCTCTCTTCTGCACTCGCCATTACTTTGGACAGTCGACCCCAAGTATTTAAACTCAAATGCCTTCATCACCTCTACTCCTTGTATCCTCACCATTCCACTGTCCTCCCTCTCATTCACGCATAGGTATTCCGTCTTGCTCCTACTGACTTTCATTCCTCTTCTCTTCAGTTCATACCTCCACCTCTCCAGGCTCTCCTCAAGGTGCACCCTACTCTCACTACAGATCACAATGTCATCCGCAAACATCATAGTCCACGGAGACTTTTGCCTGATCTCGTCCTTCAAACTGTCCATCACCATTGCAAACAAGAAAGGACTCAGAGCCGATCCTTGGTGTAATCCCACCTCCACCTTGAACCCATCTGTCATTCCAACCGCACACCTCACCATTGTCACACTTCCCTCATACATATCCTGCACCACTCCTACATACTTCTCTGCAACTCCCAATTTCCTCATACAATATCACACCTCCTCTCTCAATACCCTGTTATATGCTTTCTCTAAATCCACCAAGTCACAGTGTAACTCCTTCTGGCCTTCTCTATACTTCTCAGTCAACATTCTCAAAGCAAACATCACATCTGTGGTGCTCTTTCGTGACATGAAACAATACTGCTGCTTGCTAATCATCACCACTCCTCTTAACCTAGCTTCTATTACTCTTTCCCATATCTTCATGCTGTGGCTGATCAACTTTATACTGCTGAAGTTGCTACAGTTCTGCACATACACTCACTGGCCACTTTATTAGGTACACCTTGCTAGTACCGGGTTGGATCCCCTTTTGCCTTCAGAACTGCCTTAATCCTTCGTCACATAGATTCAACAAGGTACTGGAAACATTCCTCAGAGAGTTTGGTCCATATTGACATGATAGCATCACGCAGTTGCTGCAGATTTGTCGGCTGCACATCCATGATGCGAATCTCCCGGTCCACCACATCCCAAAGGTGCTCTATTGGATTGAGATCTGGTGACTGTGGAGGCCATTTGAGTACAGTGAACTCATTGTCATGTTCAAGAAACCAGTCTGAGATGATTTGAGCTTTATGACATGGCGCGTTATCCTGCTGGAAGTAGCCATCAGACGATGGGAACACTGTGGTCATAAAGGGATGGACATGATCAGCAACAATACTCAGGTAGGCTGTGGCGTTGACACAATGCTCAATTGGTACTAAGGGGCCCAAAGTGTGCCAAGAAAATATCCCCCACACCATTACACCACCACCACCAGCCTGAACCGTTGATACAAGGCAGGATGGATCCATGCTTTCATGTTGTTGACGCCAAATTCTGACCCTACCATCTGAATGTCGCAGCAGAAATTGAGACTCATCAGACCAGGCAACATTTTTCCAATCTTCTATTGTCCAATTTTGGTGAGCCTGTGCGAATTGTAGCCTCAGTTTCCTGTTCTTAGCTGACAGGAGTGGCACCCGGTGTGGTCTTCTGCTGCTGTAGCCCATCTGCCTCAAGGTTCGACGTGTTGTGCGTTCAGAGATGCTCTTCTGCATACCTCGGTTGTAATGAGTGGTTATTTGAGTTACTGTTGCCTTTCTATCAGCTCGAACCAGTCTGGCCATTCTCCTCTGACCTCTGGCATCAACAAGGCATTTTCACCCACAGAACTGCCACTCACTGGATATTTTCTCTTTTTCGGACCATTCTCTGTAAACCCTAGAGATGGTTGTGCCTGAAAATCCCAGTAGATCAGCAGTTTCTGAAATACTCAGACCAGCCCGTCTGGAACCAACAACCATGCCACGTTCAAAGTCACTTAAATCACCTTTCTTCCCCATTCTGATGCTCGGTTTGAACTGCAGCAGATCGTCTTGACCATGTCTACATGCCTAAATGCATTGAGTTGCTGCCATTTGATTGGCTGATTAGAAATTTGCGTTAATGAGCAGTTGGACAGGTGTGCCTAATAAAGTGGCCGGTGAGTGTATATCCTCTACTAATATATATCCTCTACTAATTAATTCTGCTAAATGAAGCTTAACAATGCACCTTTTGTACATGAGTGGTATTGTAGCCGACCTTTATTCAAACCACTAAAAGTATAGTGGGACTGGAGTACAGAGCATAGTCATAGTGAAAAATGCCAGCTCAATATATCCCTTTCATAGTCTATGTTTTATTGCATTCAGTGCAAAAGTACAATATAGTGAGTTATGCAAGTAATTTCCATAAGTCATATATCCCACAAGATTACATTTCATCACAGATTCCCTGGGCGCATTTTCACCAGTGCCACAGAAGACTGTGAGTGTTGCCCCTCACATTTTAGAGGTGCTATGTGTAATAAAAAATTTGGCTTTCCAGAATCATAAAGTGATGAGAAAATATCAGCCAAGGTTGCTGAATGGTATGGATTAAAACAAAGTCAACCATTCATCTCTTCTGTTCTGGGTGGCACAGTGGCCCAGTGGTGCACTGTTGCCTCACAGCAAGAAGGTCCTGGGTTTGAACGCCAGGCCATCCCAGGTCCTTTCTGTGTGGAATTTGCATCTTCTCCCCATGTCTGCGTGGGTTTCCTTTGGGTGCTCCGGTTTTCTCCCACCATCAAAAAGACATGCATGTTAGGGTTAATACTCCTGTCTGTGACCCTGAGCATGGCAATGGAAAGAAGAACTGGAGTTGGTCCCCAGGTGTTGTAGCTGCCCACTGCTCCTATACAATATGATGGGTTGAATGCAGAGAATAAATTCATTGTCAGAATACATTTCATTGTGAGAATACTACTACTACTACTACTACTACTACTACTACTACTACTAATTTCGGCTTCTCCTGTTAGGGGTCGCCACAGCGAATCATCTGTTTCCATCTCTTCCTGTCCTCTGCATCTTTCTATGTCACACCAGCCACTTGCATGCCCTCCCTCACCACATCCATAAACCTCCTTTTTGGCCTTCCTCTTTTCTTCTTGCCTGGCAGCGCCATATTCAACATCCTTCTCCCAATATACCCAGCATCTCTCCTTCACACATGTCCAAACCATCTCAATCTTTGTATCTCAATCTCAATCAATTAGTTGTAAGAATACAATGTCGAATAAAGTGGCTTGAAACCCCCCCCCTCCAACTTCCCATTTTTCTTTGTTCAAAAACAGCTGTTGTTTGATACCCCCCCCCCAGAAGAATTTACTCATACTTGGAGTGCTTACCAAACTATGCAGCAATTTCAGTGAAAACAATATCCATTTCTATATGAATTTGCCTTTCTTACTTTCTTCGATTTATCGTTGTTATTAACATTGAACAACAGAGAACAGGATTCAAGCAGAATTACACAAAGCACCCTTAGGGAAAGCGATATCCATCTATTATTAATGACAATGAAAGTGGGCTAATGACCATGACACATTTGATTGTCGCCCTTTCATTGCTCTCTGTTGTGAGGACTGTATGTAATTAGCATCAGTCTGCCAGCACCAGTCCTGACCCACCCCCAACCTATGTCCACCAAGGGACTTAGACAATGCCCAAGTGACATAGTAACATCTGTAACTTTGGTAAGAATGAGCCTCAATTTACCAAGTCTGCCCAAGTATGACTTATACCAGTGCATCCTTGTTTCTCCTATAAGAAAACAAAACAAAAAAAATAAAATAAAAGATCCAACATACACATGCAAGGTCTTTACATGACAATGAGGGTCGAGAGCATTAAGTGCAGATTCTGTAAAGAACAAGAGCTCCACCGTGTGGTTCATTAATATGAGGGGTGTTAGCACACAATTTGTGATATGTCATGTGAAACATGTTTTTAGGAAGAACATGAAACATGATCAATAACTGGTGCCTGTGATTAGAAAAAAACTGAGGAAACCAAAAGTTTGCAAGCTTAACAGACTTGAAATTCATATCAGTGTAACTCAGAAGCACTAAAGCTCATCGGTGCTCATGCTCCCCACCTTTCCGCCAAAACTGGATGGATGAGTGGAGTGCAGTGGAGTTGATGAGTGAAGGTTTTCAAAACGTCTACTAATAGTTGGTTGGCTGAAGGAAAATGTTGAAGATGGTGTTGTGCATGTGCAATCAGTACTGATGAGTAATGTAGTTGATTGAACTACTGTAGCAGTTCTTGCTGTGTTGATAGAGAAATCGGTGTTTTACTGCTCACACAGTCTCTCCCGCAGTGCCTACATTTACAACAATGTGTTATGCATAAGCTTCCCTATTGTCGTCCATAAAATTATCTGTACTAGTGTTGTGAGACGTCATTTCCACAATTGGAAATTTAGTTTAGCCAAGAGAACAGGGATGTGTTTTTTGAGAGACATCTTTAGAGTAGTTTAGAAAATTAGAAACACTTTTAGGCGGTAGTTTTTTCATCCGCCACTTGACATCAAGATATGTCACTTGGCGGACAGAAAAAACAACAACAATACAACTGTCGCTGCCGCCCCAGAGATATAGAAACAGACAGAAACAAATGTTTGTTTTTGTTTTTTTGGGTTTTTTTTCCCCATGTGGTATCCCTGTGGCAGATAGACAGAGATAAGGCTGAAAATCCATGAAAGCTGATGGTTGCTGGTTATGTGTGCTGATTAAAAAGATACATTAATTTTACACCTCATAAAAATAAGTGGGGACACTAAAGATATGCTGAGATTAAAAAAAGGCAATTTTTTCATGCATGTATTCAGTTATACATGTCCATTGTTGCTTTATTTTTATGAACACCCTCATTTAGTTTTCTCCATAGAAACATTTTTTTTCTGAGGTACAAGGGACTCCCTCAACCTGGAAACATGATGAGTAAAATCAGACCTTTCAAAGCGAGAGAAAAAAGAATTAAAAGTGTTTGACAGATCAGCATCCTCCACTCCATTAACACTGATACGTTGGTTGGTCTGACTTGCATATTGGATAATGGAGGCCATTGATTTGATCCCTTGCCAGGCTCCTCCCACAGTCCAAAGACATGTAGGTCAGATGAATCGACCATACGAAATTGTCCCTAGGTGTGTGTGTGTGTGTGTGTGTGTGTGTGTGTGTGTGTGTGTGTGTGTGAACTGATGATCCGCAGGTCAGTACCATCAGTCCAGCACCAGGCTTAGTGTCTTTAATGTTCTTTGTTCAAAAGCCTGGTTGCTTGGTGAAAAAAGCTGTTTTGGAGCCCCACTGGTCCAGGCTTTGAGGCTGCAGTACCACTTGCCTTATGGTAACACCTGTCTGGAACAGTCCATAGTTGGGGTGGCTGGGGTCTTTGATAATCCTATGGGCTTTGCTTACACAACGCCCATTGTATATGTCCTGGATGGAGGGAAGCTCGCATCCACTGATGTTGTGGGCTGTCCGCACAACCCTCTGCAGTGTTTTGTGGTTGTGGGCAGTGCAGTTCCCATGCCAGGCAGTGATGCATCCACTCAGGATGCTCTCAGTTGTGCCTCTGTAGAAGGCCCGTAGAATCCTGGGCCCCATGCTGAACTTCTTCAGTCGCCTGAGGTGAAAGAGGCATTGCTGTGCCTTTTTCATCACATGGCTGGTGTGTTCATCCCAGATGAAGTCCTTGGTAATGTGGACACCGAGGAACTTGAAGCACTTCACCCTCTCTACAGCAGTCCTGTTGATAGTGATGGGATCCAGCCTCCCCCCTCTTCCTGTAGTCCACAATCATCTCCTTGTTTTTTTCGACATTGAAAGTCAGGTTATTTTCCTGGCACCACTTTGTTAGACTGTTAACCTCTCTCCTGTATGCTGTCTCGTCATCGTCGGTGATCAGGCCCATCACCGTCATGTCGTCAGAAAACTTTATCACCAAGTTGGAGCTATGTGTGGCCTCACAGTCATGGGTGTACAAGGAGTAGAGGAGGGGACTCAGGACGCAGCCCTGGGGGGGCTCCTCTGTTGAGGGGCAGAAGTGTTGGGGCCCATCCTCACCACCTGGCGTCGGCTCAACAGGAAGTTCAGGATCCAGTTGCACAGGCTGGGGTCGATCACATCATACTTGAGGGTAGCCTTATTTTTGGAAAAACAAACGATAATATTATGCATCACAGAGAACATTTAGTCACCTTTACTTTTTGTTGAGGTTGCCTTATAATTGTGAGATGCTGCAAGCCCTGAAAAAACTTATCAAATCAATTCACGTTTTCAGTCGTTGCAAATTAACCATTTGACAGAATAGGTAAAAACTCTGCTATCGTGGATTCCAGCAGGACCTGATAGATAGACACTTAATTGGCAATCAAGCTGATTACTAACGCTTTACTAGTGTGCTATAAATAACCACCAACACTCTTTCTTCAGCTTACACAATATGCTAAACAACACCCAACCACCAGAAAAACTTAAGCCTGTTTTTTTTTCCAACCTGAAACTGTAAATGTGAAAAAAATTAATCCATGTTCCAAATACACAGAAATTAAACTGTAAATATCCAGTCTTGCATCAGTTTATTTTACTGGTCCAATCTGTGGAAGGTAAATAGGATTCAGATTATCTACTGTGGTAATTACATAGAAATTAGTGGGAAAATGTGCAGCCCACAACACAAAGTTAAAGGCAACAGCCTTTTTGTTGGCTAGTTGAGTAACTCATTAGTAGGTCACTGCTAACGAGGTTGCCAATACTAAACCAGAGTGCCTACTGGTAAGCACAGATGGCATTAAGGATCTAGGGGCCAGTTTCAAGAGCTAATGTAAGGCCCTACCCCACAAAGGGAAAAAAAAAGACGGAAGAGAAAAGAAAAAAAATCGAGGATTCAATTTGGTTTGCATCAATAATGGTCTATTTTCAGACTTAAATGCATCATGTGCAGCATCACGGACAGCTCAATATAGAAATAATCCAAGCCATTCCCTTAATTAAAAACTGCAGACACTCGGAGAGGCGCAGGGATGGATTAGACAGTACGCCCCAAGCTCTCACAACTTTTGAGTAATATTCAACTTGCCCATTTTCTTATTTAAAAAGTACACTAACTGGACAATAAACCCCGTAAAACATTGTTTTTGATCGAAACATGTCGACAAGGTTTGCAGCGAAAAGAGACAATACCAATAAAGATGAATCATTGGCTAAGATTTCAAGCATGTCCACCATAACCACTATGCTCGATGAGCACAGAGCGGCTCTGTCAGCCGAATTCAAAGCCGCCTTCACAACCCTCGAAACTAAGTTAGACAATGTCCAAGCCACTGTGTCGGACAAAGGACAGAGGTTACAATTCCTTGTAGCTAACGCTGAGATGTCTAGTCACTGCATACAGGCTTTGGAGACAATGTGTACAGCTTTGACACAGGACAACACCAAGTTAAAGGCTAAAGCTAGGGATTTGGAGATGAGAAGCCGCGGGAATAACATTCATATTTTTGACTTACCAGAGTCACTCAAAGGGCCTCATCCTTCAACGTTCTTTTCTGAGCTGCTGGTTGAGGTCCTTGGCACCGAGATACCGCAGTCTCCTCTGGAGCTGGACTGTGCCCATTGGGCTCTCATCACAAAGCCAGGGCCCGGCCTGAAGCCAAGGTCAGTTCCAAACTAAAGAGCTGGTGCTCTGTGAAGCCTGTAAGCAAAGAGGGAAGCTCCAAAACCGCAGACACAACATACAATTCTACGAGGACCAACATTCCTGAAGTTTCAGAGCAGCGGGCCAAATACAAGGGCATCAAGGGCTCTACAAACTGGGGTTTATGCCAACTCTTTTGTACCCTGCCAGGCTATTTGTCACATCCCAGGATGGACTCAGGAGGAGGCTTTTTTTTCCATCCAAGAGGCCAGCAACTTGTGGCATCCCATCATCAGCATGCAGTACAGAGACAAGCTGGGAGACGAATGTCTGTACAGTTAAAACAGGAAACAAGCTAACACCTCTAGGACCGATGTGCTCAGCTCAAATGGGATGGTAACATATCTAATGTTATGTTTTTGACTTGGTCCACTTGCTTTTTTTCTGTCTTTTTTTCTCTCTACATTTTTATTTTTGCGCTTGACCAGTCCTCTGTTTTGATAGACTTTGTATCTAAGACTGAATGTTATGGCTTAGCCAAGCCAGAGAATAGCCCCTTTCCTCTTTTCTTTTTCCATTTTCAGTGGGCAGGCATTGTTGTGTTGGCTATTTTGAGCAGTTATCAGTACCTTAAATATAGATCTTTCCAATATGGGAATTTAAGAGGACAATCAATATTTACATATACAGTTATTTTCTGGCTTGTATGAATACTGGGAGCTCCAGATGAGTTGAACGGCAAGCTCACTTGTTCAATTGGGTGTGTTATTATTATTATTATTATTATTATTTGGTAATTATGTTTTGGCAGTCTGAAGGGATTATTATACTAAAAAGGAAACTACAGATACACAACTTATTATTTTCGTTATACATTAGGATGGTATACATTATTTTTGTTGTATTTAATTTATTTGAGACAAATTTTATTGTATTTTATTCAAACACACTTCAGGTTTTTGTAGTAGGGCAAAAATATGTATGTGCATTTATGTATGGGACTGGGGTTGAATGGAATATAGTGATGCACAGTCAAGTTCAGTGCAATTCTATTCGCAAAAGTAGGAAGTCATGTGTAGCACAACACACAATAATTTTGTTTTGTAGGGACACAGACCTTCGGGAAGGTTTTTTTTCTTTCTCTCCCCGCCTCCCCCTTCTCTCAGTATAATTGCAATTCAGGATGCAGTTCACCACTACGGTAACAGATAGCTGGTGACATGACCAAGGATGATAATAACATTTGCTTTGTCTCATGGAACATCAAAAGCGCAAATCAGATTATTAGGTTAAATTTGTTCCACCTACGGGGGCATATTTTTTTCTTAAGAGACACACCTGTGTACTACTGATGCTCTTCGACTCAGGAGGGCATAGGTGGGTCACCTATATCACTCGAACTTCAGTGAGAGAGCCAGAGCGGCCGCTATTCTGATTCACAGGGGTCCATCTTTTAAACCACAACACACTCAGTTGTTGATCCGAATGGGTGTCATGTGACTGTTTCAGGAACCCTGAGAAAAAGTGCCTGTACCTGGGATGATGAAAGGCTCATTTCCAATTTTTGTTCGGCTCTCCCTGACATTAATCACTATGTGATTCTTGGAGGGTATATCATTTTTTATTTTTATATTTTTTCCCTCTTTTTCTTCCCAACTGAATCCGGCCAATTGCCTCACTCTTCCGAGCTGTCCTGGTCATGGCTCCATCCCATCTGCTGATCCACGGAGGGTTGCAGACTACCACATGCCTCCTCTGATTCATGTGGAGTCACCAGCCACTTCTTTTCACCTGACAGTGAGGACTTTCACCAGGGGGATGTAGCGTGTGGGAGGATCACGCTATTCCCCAAGTTTCCCCCTCTCTAAAGAACAGGTGCCCTGACCATCGAGAGGAGGTGCTAATGCAGCGACCAGGACACATATCCACATTCGGCTTCCCACCCACAGACACAGCCAATTGTGTCTGTAGGGGCCCCCGTCCAAGCCGGAGGTAACATGGGGTTTCGAATCGGCGATCCCCGTGTTGGTAGGTAATGAAATGGACCACTACACGACTTGGACGCCCAGGAGTGTATATCAGTTTGATCAAAAATGCCAAACTCTTGCTTGCTCTCTAATTCTGAAAAGGCCTTAGATACTCACATGAACTGTTTGGGTTTGTCTAACCATTGGAGGTTCAAGTTTCCCTCCGCTAAATCTTTTTCCTTTTTTTTTCTCCACGCTTCCATCATACATATTTGCGAATTTTTTTTTTCCTTTTGGATAATAGATTGTTGTTGAAGGTCACCTCCTGTGGTTACGTTAGCATAATCATTTCTGACCATTCTTCCACTTCCATCAATGTAGACTTTGGACAATATACTATTTTTACTATTTTTTTTATCAATCCCCATGGGGCAATTCTTTCTCTGCAATTAACCCATCCTAACTGTGTAGTTAGGAGCAGTGGGCAGCCACCGTGCAGCGCCCGGGGACCAACTCCAGTTCGTCTTGCCATGCCTCAGTCAGGGGCACAAACAGGAGTATTAACCCTAACATGCATGTTTTTTTAATGGTGGGGGAAACCGGAGAATGCGGGGAAAACCCACAGCAGACACAGGGAGAACATGCAAAGTCCACACATAGGACGACCTGGGATGACCCCCAAGGTTGGACAACCCGGGGGCCTCTACCTTGCCACCCATATGGTAAATGGCTAACATGATAAACCTTATAGACTGTAGTGGATCAGCTCGGGCATGTTGGCTGATGAAGCATTTAAACAGTTTCTTTTGGCATAGATTTATTTTTTCTGTGAAGTTAATGGTACCCCTGAAACGTCTAGGGCAGGGGTGTCAAACTCCAGGCCTCGAGGGCCGCAGTGTCTGCAGGTATTTGTTGCAACCATGCACTACACCAGTGGTTCTCAACCTTTTTGGGGTCCTGGACCCCCTGCGTATTTTTGATCTACCCTGAGGACCCCTCCACCTGATCTTGGAGGAGGGGGGTTGCAATTTGATAGAAACAGTAGAAACTGCATTTTAAATTGCATTATAGGATTTATTCACTCTTTGGGGCAAAAATAAGAGCTTTCAGTTGTAACTTAGATATAGTTAACAAAACAGAATTCTTATGCAGTAACTTTCAGATATATGTAACAAAACACAATATGTATTCAGTAACTTTCAGATATATGTAACAACAGAATTTTTATGCAATAACTTTTAACAATGCAAACGGGAGCGAGATCTCTTATTCAAATACAATAAATTACACTTGTGAAACAGATGTAATTAGAGAAAAAAGTCCTGTTACCCTTTATAGTTTAGGTATATAAAGGTCTCAGTCACATTTGAGTAAAATAATCCTATTTCTATAAATGTCATAGGATCTTTTTTTTAAAGATATTTTATTTTCAGGGACCCCTTGCAATTGCACCACGGACCACTAGGGGTCCGCGGACCCCCGGTTGAGAAACACTGCACTACACCACCTGATTAAACCAGGCACGTAGCCAGGTAGGTGGTTTTCGTGTCTGAACCCCCCCCCCCGAAACCCCACGGCCCATCTGAAATGGCACCAATAATTATTTAGTTATCGTTTTGATTATTTGTCACCGCCCCTCTAGCCTACTCATACACTGCATCTATCGTGACTGACAGGCGTTAAACCTGTCAGTTAATTTGTTTCCAAACATGATGTATCTTATTGGTCTGTTTCGTAAAACAAATAAAATCACACGCTTTTGATTGGCTCAGGGGTCTGACGAGTCAGCTAAGCAACCTGCCACTGGTTATGCTAGCTAAATGGTCGATCTATAGTTTGCTTTTCAAAAGCAATGGAGCCGCCGAAAGCGACCTGTAAATCAGGCAAGAGCAGTAAAGTTAATATTCGTAAAATCAGTGATTTTTTTGTTTCAACGTGTCCCGACTCAAAAAAGAAAAAAAAAACATTACAGATGATCTGGTCACTAACGTTACCGATTTTCCGGAGCAAGTGTTAGCAGACCCACTGCCCTCCTCCTCGGAAACGGAGCCAGAGTTAGCAAACCCGCCGTCCTCTACCTCGGAAACGTTTTCACACGACTTTGTGGATTATATTGGTGGGTGGGAAAATATCAGACGAACAGAGAAGATAAATATACTCACTGGACTGGACGGCCAATATCGGACAAACATTCCCTACAAAACTAGGAGGTAAACTACGTTTCCAACGTCATTGGATTGACCAGTTTAGCTGGCTAGTATACTCAACAAGGTCCGACGGTTGTTTTTGTAAGCACTGTGTTGCGTTTGCAGTCGAGCATGTGGGCAAGGGAGGGCACAGCAAAGCTGGCAAGCTAATTAATGTCCACTTCTCAGACTGGAAACATGCTTTAGAGACGTTCAAAGACCATGCACAAAAGGCACATCACAAGGATGCATGTTTGAAAGCGGACAATTTCCAAATGGTTCTCAACAATAAAATGGATGCAATTTCACTGAGGCTAGATTCTGAGAGAAAAAAGCGAGTCCAAGAAAACAGAGAAAAACTCAAAAGCATCATTGCAACGTTGATTTTTTGCGGTCGCCAAGAACTCGCCCTGAGAGGTGATATTGATTCAGGACCAGTGACATTGAAATGAGCCAACTCACAATGACGGAAATTTCAGGTCTTTACTCAGGTTTAGGGCTACATCTGACGACACAGTACTGTTACAACACTTGAGTAAATGTGCAGCAAATGCTGGCTGCTGCAGTCCTGATGTACAAAATGAAATAATCAGCATAATTGGAGATGTGATAACAAACAAACTGGTGCAGAAAGTAAACTCCGCGCAGTGTTTTGCTGTGTTGGCAGATGAAATGAAAGATGTTTCAGGGAGGGAGCAGCTTTCTGTCTGTGTCAGATACGTGAACCAGCATGACAGCCAATATAGCATCAGAGAGGATTTTTTGTCCTTTGTTGATATCGAGAAGTTAACGGGGGAGGCAATCGCCAATTCAATCGAAAGTCAGTTGACAAATGCAGGCGTTGATTTACAGTTTTTACGTGGCCAGGGATACGACGGCGCATCTGCCATGAGTGTCCGTTTAAATGGTGCCCAAGCTAAAATCAAAGAGAAGCACAAGCAAGCAGTTTATGTGCACTGTGCCAGCCACAGTTTGAATTTGGTCCTAAACAAGTGCTGCACTGTACAAATGGTGCGAAATTGCTTTGGAATTGTCTCGGAAATCTGCACTTTTTTCCATGATTCGGCTTTGCGGTCTGCATGCAGTCTGCGACACGAGACGGAGCGTCTTTTACCCGACTGCAAGAAAACGCGACTGGCGAAGTTGTGTGAAACGAGATGGGTCGAACGCCACGACGCAATATTTACATTCAACGAGCTTTTAGACCCTGTGCGATCCAGCCTGCAGAAAATCAGTGAAACCTTCACAGGAGACACATCTGTCAAAGCCACTCAGCTCTTCAATTCAATTGACAATGCAGAATTCATGCTGTCCATGAATGTGAGTGAGAAGATGCTTGCAAAAAACTACCACCTGTCCACCTTCCTTCAGAAGGAAAATTGCGACTTGGTGAGTTGCGTTTCAGCTGCTGATGCTGTTATTAAGCAGGTAGATGAGATGAGGGCTAACTCTGAGATGGAGTTCAGGCAGATTTTCCAAAAGACCTCTTCCCAAGCAGCCAAGTATGGGTTGAATTTCGACCACGAAGAGGCATGGACTGCAATGAGGATCCATTGAAGGCCTGTGAAAATCACTACCGGCAAAAGCTTTTCATAGTCATGCTTGACTTTTATTCATCACAGATGAAGGAACGCTTCAGCAAACACAGAAATGTGATCTCCAACCTCTGCTCCTTACTGCCATCTAAGGTCAGCATGCTGAACGACAGCTCGGCTCAAGCGCTCGCCAACCTGTATCCTGATGAAGTGTCACCGCATCTGGAAGTTGTAAAGTCAGAAATTGACACCTGGCGGGATAAATGGAAAGATGCAACTTATGTTCCACAAAATGCCATTGAGGCATTAAATGCCTGTAACAGTGAGTTGTTTCCAAGCATCTTCAAGCTTCTCCGCGTTTTGACCACGCTTCCTGTCACCAGTGCCCATGTCGAGAGAAGTTTTTCCCGTCTGGGAAGGATCAAGGACAAAATGCGCAGTACAATGACGGAAAGACGGCTTAATGGACTGACATTGCTCTCGGAGCACAGAGACATTGTGGTGACGCCGGAAGAGATACTGGACATCTTTTGCAGACAAAAAAGACGATTGGACCTGCTTTTATAAGGTAAGACCCACTTTTATTTATTAATGCATTGATGATTATCTATGGGCCATTAATACGTTGACATTTACCGTACGGTTGGGTGTTAGGCTATAGTATACAGTGTGGGAATTTTATTTACCGGTAGCTTTCGGCAGTGTTGCCCGACCCCCCCCCCCCAAAAATATGTTTCTGGCTACGGGCCTGGATTAAACTAGTTCCTTTCCCTCCTTGATCCATGAGGTGAGCTAATTAGTGAAATCAGGTGGTGTAGTGCACGGTTGCAACAAATACCTGCAGACACTGCGTCCCTCGAGGCCTGGAGTTTGACACCCCTGCTCTAGGGGAACCCTTTTGGGGGCTTTCAAAGCATACTTATGGAGGCAGACTCTTTCATACCTCAGAAGGGTGGATAGCCTGTATGCAGTAGCTCTGGACCTCAGTCTTTATAATAAACACTTTCAGCTTCAGACGGGATTTGACTTATTATCAACGAGCAAAGCTGAGCTTGAACTACTTACGTCTAAACAGCATTTTTTTTTCGAAATGAAAGCAAGGCGGGTAAACTTCTGGCTTACCAAGCCTGTACAGCCATGGCCTCTGGACTGATTCCTAGAGTCAAATCTCCAACAGGCATGGCATCCAGGTAGTGTGGCGGTCTATTCTGTTGCCTACAAACACGGGGATCGCCAGTTCGAGTCCCTGTGTTACATCCGGCTTGGTCGGGCGTCCCTACAAACACAGTTTGCCTTGTCTGCGGGTGGGAAGCCGGATGTGGGTATATGTCTTGGTCGCTGCACTGGCACCTCTTCTGGTCAGTCGGGGCGCCTGTTTGGGGGGGGGGGGCACTGGTGGGAATAGTGTGATCCTCTCATGTGCTACGTCCCCCTCGCGAAACTCCTCACTGTCAGGTGAAAAGAAATGGCTGGTGACTCCACATGTATTGGAGGAGGCATGTGGTAGGCTGCAGCCCTCCCTGGATCAGCAGAGGGGGTGAAGCAGCGACCGGGACGGCTTGGAAGAATGGGGTAATTGGCCACATACAATTGGGGAGAAAAGGGGGTAAAAAAAAAAATCTCCAAAAAGCCGAAAAAAAAATCTCCAAACAGGTTATCTCCGACCCTGTGGGAGTTAATGAGTTATTTCCCACCAGAACCATACCATGGAATGCTCTCCTGATATATGGGATTACTAACCCTTTTGATCAGATCCCCTTCCCTAAAGTTGACGACAATCTTGTTGAGGACTTGGGTGACCTTATTTCTAATTTCTACTCAGGAAATACAAGAGGCAATTAAATCGATGCAGAGTGGCAAATCCCCGGGCCCTGACAGGTATACTGTCAAATCTTATAAAAAAAAAGTCCACTTAGGTGTCCCCAGTTTTATAGCAAATGTTTAATGAGGCTTTCTTAAATAGGAGGTTGCCCTCTACCGTTTCAGAGGCAACCATTACTTTGTTACTAAAAAAGGACAAAGATCCCTTATTCTGTGGTAGCTACAGGCCTATCTCAATTTTGAATCTGGATTATAAAATCTTACCTAAAGTACTGGCTACATGCTTTCAACAAGCCCTACCAGGTCTTATCTCCACAGATCAAATAGGCTTTCAATTGGGGATCTTTCTATAGCACAAGGAGGCTATAATGAATGTCAGGCAGAGTTGGCATGGTTCAGCTGTACATGCTGCAACCAGCATATTCCAATTTTCTTGAGGATGAGCTGAGGCCCCACTGACCACTGCCAGAAAACTGACATTTTTGCCCTTGCAACTGTTCAGTGAATAATTAGGTACAACACAAGAAGTAAACGGGATCTAAGGTTAGATTAGCTAGCTTTGATTCATGGTGTGACAGGTAGTTGAAAAGAAAATAGCTTTTTAACCTTTGTGATGTACAATTTATATATATATATATATATATATATATATATATATATATATATATGTGTGTGTGTGTGTGTGTGTGTATGTGTGTGTGTGTGTGTGTGTGTAAATCCAGTGATTCAAGTAAATTCTTTATGAGACAGTACAAGCCTGTTTCATGCCATAAACAATCAGCTGTCAATATAGTTACATGAGAAAGAACATATTAGCTGCCTCATCATGCACATCATGTGCACAATGTCCAGTGGGGAAGGGAGAGGTGCCTACATTCAAAAATTCAAAAACACGTGATCGCTTATGGTCCAGTGTGTGTGTGTGTCGGGGTGGGGGGGTATTTTTCTATTGGCATGATTTATTTATAATTACAAAATAGATGCTTATATCTATGTCTGCAACTGCTGGCCAATTCATTCCTGTTATTCAATGTAGACATTTCTGGTTTGCAAATGATAAAATATTTTCCAGTTAGACATAGAGTGCACATTTTACTACTGGTTGAATATGCTTTGTGTTTTGAGAGGATTTTCCAGGTGGTTGAATAACTAATGTTTCTGTCTGCCAATGACCAAATATAACGATTTAAAGATGTTACATTTTTTTAAACGGTTGTTTCTAAACTTAAACATGTGCACTCAGCCTCTTTTTGAATGTTCCTTCTGTTACACCAATGTATGTCTCTATTTTGCCGTTGTAATTTCTCATCGCCATAGCTTGGTAGATAACTCCATATCTTCGATAAATCCTGTATATTTTTTTTATTTTTAAAGGAAATTTGATTTCAGTTCCGATTTTATTTCCTGGATAAGATTGCTTCATTCATCCCCTCTTGTGTCGGTTTGCATAAATAGTGTGAGGCCAACACCCTTCCACCTCCATCATGGGATGAGGCAATGCTGACCCTATTGCCTCTTCTGTTTGCCATCACCATTGAGCCTTTAGCCATCTCGAGGAGAATGTTATGGAGATCACTCATATAGGGAAGACTCATAAATTGTCCTTATATGCTGATGACCTTCTTATATTTGTCAGAACTGCTGACATATGTCCCTGTAAAGCTGATGATTTTGGAACGATTTGGTAAGCTCTCAGGGTATAAGCTAGATCTCCAAAAGAGTGAGCTTCTTCCCATTAACTCGTCTGCTGAAGAGATTCCAAACTCACTCCTCAAATTTAAACAAACAATCATGGATTTTGATACCTGGGCGTTTTCAATTACTGAGTCATTCCATAATATCTCTCATGAAAATTTCCTCCCCCTATTTGAAAAGTGTAAGAATGATTTAAACAGGTGGCCTACTCTGCCTCTGCCTCTGGTGGTTTATGTCAGTCTGATCAAGATGGTTGTCCTTCCTAAATTCTTGTACTTTTTTCAACATGTCTTAGTGTTATAAGGAACATTTTATTTTCCAAACTGGACCAAATAAGATCCTCATTTCTTTGGGATAACAAGCCAGCCTGCATTAGGTGAATAGTTGTCCAGCTTCCCAAGGACATGAATGGTTTTGCCCTGCCCAACTTTATTCAGTATTACTGGGCATGTATATTCAGAAATTGCTCTATTGGGTTAAAGTCAGGGTGGTGCCCACTCTGGACTCATATGGAGCAGTTATCATCTCTTTTTTCACTGTACTCTCGGCTATGTTCCCAGTTACTTCTGACTACCACTAGTATCAGTGAAAACCCTTTTGTCACCACTCCATTAGAATATGGATCCAATTTTATCGTCATTTTGGCCAACATAGGCCTTCTACACTAGCTGTGATTTCAAAATAATCATCTATTTGAGCCATCTCGCCTTGACCCCCCACATTTCACAATCTGTTTGATAGAGACACTATTTGTATCAGTGATCCATACAATGATGTTTTCTAGTCCTTTGCTGAACTATCACTGAAATTTGGCCTGCCTAATAGCCACCTTTTTGTTTTTTTTGTTTTTTCTTCTTTTTTTAGATAAGGCACTTTTTGATGGTTGTGTCTATGTTTGATGCCCACCTTAGGTCCTGGGAGACTGTGGAACCCAGAAATCTGTATGTGTTCACTGTAGACACTGCTGTTGAGTGTGATGGGGGGGGGCAGTGTTTGGGGTCTCCTCCTGAAGTCCACTGTCATTTCCACTGTTTTGAGCGTGTTCAGCTCCAAGTTGTTATGGCCACACCAGAGGGCTAGCTGATCAACCTCCCATCCATATGCAGACTCGTCACCATCCCAGATAAGGCCAATGATTGTTGTGTCATCCGCAAACTTCAGGAGTTTAACAGACGGGTCACCTGAGATGCAGTCATTTATGTAGAGGGAGAAGAGTATAGGGGAAGGCACACATCCTTGGGGGGTGCCAGCGCTGATTGTCTGGGTACTGGATGTGATTTTCTCCAGCCTTACCAGCTGCCTCCTGTCTGTCAGGAAGTTTTTAATCCACTGGTAATTGAGGGCTGGTACAGTGAGTTGGGTGAATTTGGAGTGGAAGATATCTGGGATGATAGTGTTGAATGCTGAGCTGAAGTCCACAAACAGGACCCTCGTGTATGTCCCTGGGGAGTTGAGGTGTTGGAAGATGTAGTGCAATCACATGTTGAATGCATCCTCCACTGACCTGTTTGCTCAGTAGGTAAACTGCAGGCAGTCGAGCGGGGGGCCTGTGATTTCCTTCAGGATCTC
Organism: Lampris incognitus; assembly: GCF_029633865.1. Lineage (NCBI taxonomy): Eukaryota > Metazoa > Chordata > Actinopteri > Lampriformes > Lampridae > Lampris > Lampris incognitus. The sequence continues at coordinate 106,954,479 of NC_079212.1, read as the reverse complement.
ATGACCACAGACATTAGGGCAATGGGCCTGTAGTCCTTTAATCCTGTGATAAAGGGTTCTTGAGGACCGGGATGATAGTGAAGCTCTTGAAGCAGAAGGGGACTGAATGACAGTGGACTTCACACAGCTCCAGTGATCTGTTGAAGATCAGTGTGAAAATGGGGGCCATCTGGTCAGCACAGACTTTGAGACATCCAGGCTCAGTGCCTTCCTGATCTTCTGTTTATCAAAGGGCTGTTATTGTGAAGTGGAAACATCTAAGAGCAACAATAGTTCAGCCATGAAGCAGTAGGCCATACAAGCTCACAGAATGGAAGTGTCAAAGTGCATAAAAGTCATCTATCCTCAGTTGCAATGTTCACTACCAAGTTCCAAAATACCTATAAAAGCAATGTCAGCACAATAACTGTTCATGAGCTTCATTAAATGGGTTTCTATAGCTAAGCAGCTGCACACAAACCTAACATCACTATGTGTAATGCCAAGCATCGGCAGGAATGGTGTAAAAAACACTGCCATTGGACTCTAGCGGAGGACACGAGTTCTCTGGAGTGCTGAATGACACTTCGCTGTCTTGTTTGAGAGACAAATCTGGGTTTGGCAGATGCTATGAGAAGGCTCCCTGCCTGAATGCCTCAATACTTGGGTTATTCTCTTTATTCTCAGCCTCCACATACATTCCTTTAATATATACCCATGCTGGATTGAATGCATCAGAAAAAAAATAAAATCAGAAATCAGAAAAAAATGTATTGTCATCTCAGTCATGTACTTTCATACACAAAAGAGAAAAAATTAATTTCTCCCAACCCACAGCAGTGCAACACAAAAGACAAAAAACACATACCCAAAAGAAAATGACACCACCAAAAACATACCAAAAAAGGAAAGAACAAAGCAAAATAAATAAATAAACAAACAAACAAACAAATAAATAAAAATAGGTCAAATGCTTCTGCAAATGCTCTTTTGTTTCAAATGGGAGATTATCTACAAAGAGCAGATGCCAGGCGTTTGGGGTTTGCCACATAGGGCTATAGAATGACAAAGAAAGAAAATCACAAGGTCACAAGGTACTGTTAGTATATGAATGATTGAACTTTTTTCTCAATAACTGTTGTGTCCAGATGAACTGATTCAACTTTCCGTGAAGGTACTGTTAGTATTTGTCAAGTATTTGTGATTTATTGCCCAGTGATTTACATCCTGACATCCTAGTGTGGCGATTCATCCTAGTTTATCAAACTCTACTTATCCTGTATTCTAAGCAAAGTCAAGCAGATGTTTTAAACCTTAATCTGACTCAGGTACTCCATCTTCTTTGTTCTGTCACACACATGGAAAGTCACAAAGATCTATACCAAACCCAAAAAAAAAAGTTCTGAAAAG